>NC_056626.2:122084824-122197324 GCF_002870075.4 Lactuca sativa
CTTTCTAGGTTAAATCCTTTTTATTTAAAGCAATATCTAACTGAGTTTCATTCAACATGCTAGCATCCTTTTCTAACAACAAATCCTTTTCTAGCATGGCAACTTTAAGTCTCTTATCCTCAAGTATTCCTCTCACATGGTATAGCTCCTAGGACGCTATATTCTTTTCTCTAGTGCTTTGTTGTAGCTTGAAAGGACGGCATCACATGTTTCATTAAGTCTATCTAGGTATAGTTCAAAATCATGCATGTTGAAATTATTAGAATGGATCATGATTATTACCTGTTCGACGATGCTGAGGGTGCCGTCTTTGGCCATATAGCAGTTATTCGTCTACAAATTCATAGTTGCATCTTCTTCAGTAGTTGTACCCATGAAGATATTTCTTTTCCTCTTGTTGTCAAACTCTTCATCTTCATCTTCATCTCCATATGACCACACTTGATTTTCAATATTCACTTTGGCTAAATATGCTCTTGCCTTTTCATTCTCCTCCATTTCATGGTCCATTCTAAGGTTGAATGCCTTGTCCTTAACCATATTTGCTTTACAGTCTTTGGCAAAATGATTTTCTTTATGGAACTTGTGGTAGATAATGACTTCATTTTTCTCTTCCGTTGAGGTACCGGACTCTAAGGGTTTGTTGGACTGCGGTGGCTCTTTGGAATGATGCGAATTTTGTGGTTGTGGTGGATGGTGAGGGTTTTGGGGATATCGTGAGTGGTTGTTCTGCGGATTGAAGTTGCGGTTAATATGGGGCTTGGTAAATTGCTGATTTTTACGAAATGATGGTGGTGGTAGTCGGTTAAATTGTTGCCTAACCAAGGCGATGGCATTCTGGAATTCTTCTTCGTCATCGATTTTAGCATCAACCTCATATAACTGCGGTGGGTTGTCATATGAAAGTGGATAAGATGATTCCGTGGAATATGAGTACTGTGGAGTTCTGACTTCAAGGGTTTGAGCTATCAGGGCCAGTGGTCCACCGAGGTTAGCACAATCTTTCAGCACAATTAATTCTTGTGCTTGAAGTTCTCTGTATAACTTGAACAAGGACACTGTATAAATATTTCTATCTCCTTGGACAATAATCTTTGTAGTAGACCAATGTTTTCCTAAACCGTTAACAAACTGCAGGTTTGTTTCATGATTGTTTCGAACTGCACCCACATTTTATAACTTCATGATGATGAGATTGAACCTTTTGAAAGAGTCGTCAAGACTTTCACCGGGAAGAGCTTTAATGTTGTTAAAATCATTGAGAGTTGTGGTGAGTTTCTTATCCTGAGCTTGTTCTGACCCTTCATAGAGGTTCTTGAGCACATCCCAGATCTCCTTAGCTGATTTGCAGTTGATGATGATGTCAAAGTTGTGTGGAGCAACACCACGAGAGATTTCATAGAAGGATATGGCATCATTTTCCATTTTGTCAAGATCATCTTTGGTTGGTCGATTCATTGCAGCTGGACCTCCACCTAGTTGTGCTTGAGCACCATCTGCTTCAACAGGAGTAAGAACAGGGAGATGGATTCCTTTTTCCATAGATCTCCACATGTCTCTTCTGAGCCTCTTAAGATACCTTTCCATTCTTTGGGACCAATGGTGGTATTCATTTGAAACCAGTATTGGTGCTTTGTTCGAGCCTCCAACACTGTTGGAAACATTCAATGATAAAGCTTATGCCATATTTCCTTTGTTGTTTTTTTTAATTTTCAAGAATGAGCTTTAGTGGTATAGAAGGCTTTTCAAAATCAGAGTTTTGTTTAAATAGCAACCACTTAGGCTCTAATACCAATTGTTGAGAGAAAAACTTTTAAGAAACACTTAAACAAACGTTAGTACAAGGTAATAGTTACGGAATAAGTTAATCTCAAAGGATCAAGTTAGCTCAATGATAAAAGTTAGAAGTGTTTGATAGTTAATTGCGGAAATGTAAAGGAAATATAAATGACAACAAGTTATATCAACTAAACATCAAACTGATTTGTAACAAGGTCTGCAGTCAAACACGAGTTAGTAAATGTGAACAGTTTAAGATCAAGAGGATCTTAGATATTCGATAAGATAGATATATTTGATAACAGTTTAAGAAGGGAGTCTCTATTTATAAAGTCACTTAAATTTACATCAAAAATAGACAACTAATATTCTACTGACTTAAGTGACCATGCAAGGTTCACTGGATAATGCTATGCTAACACGCTAAGTCAGTTAACATAACTAAAAGTCTTCATCTTTTCTTTACTACGGTAGTGGTTGCGGTCCACTACGGTTCACAAGATAACTTATTCAACTTCGAAGACAAACTCCAGTTGTGGTAGCAAAATAGTTACAGTAGAAAAAACACAAGATTGCGGATCAGTAAGTTAAGAGGTTCACTTTTTGTTTCAACACTTAGCAAGACCCATGACTTATTACTGGTTAATATTAAGTGAGCGGGAGAGTTATGTACAGATCTATACGGGTTGACACCCCTACCGGCGGTTGTTAGCTACAACCTTGTAACATCCCAAATTTCCAACAAAAAATTTCATTTTTAATTAACGAAATCATTTCCATAAATTTAAAATTCTAATCACATTTCTTTTCAAAATCCATAACATCGGACAATTTATTCATAATATCAGAGTGTCCCCGATAAAACGCCAGAGAGTGCATGTCGTGCCATCATGTCGGGCTCTTGTTCTTAGCTCCTAAAGTACCTGATACTACCAACAAACTATAAGCTAACACTTAGGGAGTTCCCCATATCATACCCCACACCATCCACATAATCACATAAACCATATCAGCCATCTAAGCTACATAAGCCATTCATATAAACATATAAGGATACCATGGAAACCCTCTAAGGTCTTACACTGGGTGCCACTGGAACCCCCACGTGGTCTTAACCTACTGCCATGGGAACCCCCATAGGGTCTTAACTACCTACCATTGGAACCCCCACATGGTCTTCCCTAATTGCCATGGGAGCCCCCACATGGTCTTAGCTAACCAGAGATATGTCATATAAGCTAAACATGCAAACCTTCTAGGATGCCATGGAAACCCTCCAAGGTCTTACACAGAATATCATGGGAATCCCCTCATGGTCTTATTCCACTGCCACGGGAACCCCCAGGGGTCTTCCACGTGAGTATCACAAGGACAACTTGCATAACACATATCACAAAATCAATTATGATTCCACATAATACATAATGGATCGACCTTGGTGCCTTCAACCCATTAGTATGGTGAGGAGACTCACCTTAGTTTGTTGAACACGAAAGTTGCTCGTCAAATAGTCCGAAACCACCCGTGCTGAAAAATAGTACCATTAACCCAAGATTAGGATTAAATACAATCTAATTATACCACCCGATTACATAAGCCCAAGCCCTTTCATAATGGCCCAAGGGTCTTTCCTTTTATAATGGGCTCAAAGTCCATGACCAAAGCTATTGATGGGCCATATGGCACAATAAGGCCCAACCAAAACAACCATGTCCCAAAAAAAAATTAATCGGACCACTAACCCAAAATATGACCAGGCCCAAAATTGATTAAGGCTCAAAGGGCATACAAGTCCACATCAAACCCAAAACCAACTAGGGTGCGTACGCCAAGCATACCACTTTAATATGCTCAGTGTACCGAGTCAATGGCCATATGTCCTCCGTACGCTATATTATGCCCAACATACAAGCAGATTAGGCACCACTTCCATTAAGTGCCTAATACTTGATATTCTAACGTCCAATATCAAATCTGATCTCATTAAGACATCCTAGGGTATAAAGTTGGTAACTTTATGCGATTGCTTGCTATAAGGAACTTGAAAACTTCATTCCTCACATTAGGACATTATATAAAGCTTCAAACTCATGCATGGAGTCTAGATCGCCTTCAATCTAGCACCTTTTATGCCTCTAGCATGCTCACAAAGCTCATATCTAACCATCTTAGTCTCTGAAGTTGCTCAACTCTCAAAAGAAGATCTAAGAACCAAAAAGGGGACAATATAGAAAACCCCAACTCAATCTAATGAATAATATGGCAAGATTAAGACTTTATAACTCCCGAAGCTCCTCAAGGTGAACTAGATGCAGGTTCTTGAAGCCCAATTCCACACCAAGCTTGCTTACTAAATTCTTCTTCTTGAATAAGCTCCAAAATGGCCACCAGCACACTTCTATGCTCCAAAATCACACTCTCAAAGGAAAACTGAGGTAAACGGACGAAATGAGACTCTAGAGGGTGATTAGGGTTTGTTTCAAGTGGCTTAAGGATGAATAAATAGGTCTCAATTCCAGTTTCTAGGGTTTTGATCCTCCATCGCGTACGCCCTACATACCTACATGTACGCCCCACGGACTCAATATTTATTCGCGATCCTTCCTCCTTATTACGCTAAGCATACACTTAGATACACCTAGTGTACCAGAGGGACCATTTTTGCCGAATTAAATCATTTCAATGGGTTAGAATGGTTTACATGATGTGGAGTGTTACAATGCTCCCCCACTTGGACTAGACTTCGTCCTCGATGTTCGCAGACACAAAAAGATCCGGGTAATACTCATGCATCTCATCGTCCCACTCCCGTGTCCATTCAAACACTTGTTGGTGCTGCCATTGCACCTTCACTAGCTTCACCTCCTTGTTACGAATAAACTTAGTCATCATATCCAAAACCCCATGGGTTTCTCAATGTAGTACATGCTCTCATCTACCTGACTGTCATCCAAAGTGATAACTGCAGCCTCGTCAATGACACACATGGAAGGTGTTATGAATCTGACTCAGGTCATCTGGAAGGTCTAGTCGATAAGGAACTATGCCGACTCGGGCAGAAATCCTGAACGGACCAATAAATCGGGGCCCTAACATGCCCTTCATCCGAAACCTAATGACACCCTTCCGTGATGACACTTTCAGAAAGAAGAAATATCCCACCTGATACTCGAGGTCCAATCGGCACCGGTTAGCATAACTTTTGTGACCGCTCTGTGCGACTCGACTGTCACGTACCTGTTGAATCAACTCCATATTCTTGAGCACCACCTCAGTGCTTCCCATGACTAGTTCCCTACCGCACCCCAACATACGGGATTTCAGCACCTCCGTCAATACAACATCCCAAACGGGGGTCATTAATTAGTACCATGATAACTATTGTTATATGAAACCTCTTCTAGTGGGAAGTATGTATCCTAACTCCCTCTGAAAATCCAATATGCAAGCCTGAAGCATATCCTTGAGCATCTTAATTGTCTGCTCGCTCTGACCATCGGTCTGAGGGTGGCAAGCGGTGCTGAAATTTAATTGGGTGCCCATTTCTTCATGAAACTTCCTCCAAAACCTGGAGGTGAATCGGATATCGCAGTCCAAGACCACGGATACCGACACTCCATGCCTGACAACCACCTCTCGCTCATAGATATCTGTTAATTTCTCAGTAGAGATACTCTCGAAGATCGGAATAAAATGGGCACTCTTCGTCAACCTGTCTGAAATAACCCAAATGGAATCCACACCCCTCGTCATCCTCAGTAACTTCGTAATGAAGTCCATGGTGATCTCTTCCCAATTCAACATGGGCATGGGTAGTGGCTGAACCTTGTTATGAGGCCTCTGATGTTCGGCCTTGACCTTCCTTCAGGTCAAACACCGCTCCATGAACCTTGCGACCTCTTGCTTCATGTTGGGCCACTAGTAACTGAACCTTAGATCACTATACATCTTTGTTGCCCCCAAATGAATAGAGAACATGCATTTGTGTGCCTCCACCAAGACCTTTTGCCCCACACCTCCAGATACCGGTACCCACACCCAGTCACAATGTGTCAAAAGACCCCGACCATCCCGAACAAAAAAGGAACTGTTGGATTAGGTGTTTAAGCCCATAACTATAATTGGTATGTACTTGACCCAAGAGTAGCATGGTTCATTTCGGGTTGCCTTCACCAGAACAATTTGACAGGATGGATATTTGAGAAATTGGTTATTCGTGATTAGTTAATATATTCTAAGAATAATATATTAATTAAGAAATCGGATTATTTAATTAGTATTTATCAAGAATTAATTTGGAATTAATTGAGTGATCAAAATAGACTAATTAAATTAACGGGGACTGATTACGTAAATCAGTGATACATATGGATCAGCCTATTGATCCATGATGGACTAAGTTTATGTAAGAGTGTTATAGTACATAAAACCCAACACTTGTATTTGATCCTGGGTAGTTTTCTGTTATATTGATGCATTGGTATTATTTTCAATGCAGGAAAATCTGTCAATTATGATTCTACATGATGACCACGACGTGGCAATTCTTGCTAGGATGTGGTGATGCATCTGATGGCAGATTTCGGATTTCATGGCTTAATTTCGATTTAGATAATTACTATAAATTGTTTTGTTGATAAAAAAATTAATGTTTATGTTATGAAATTAATTATCCTCGTCTTAATTAAAAGATAATTGTCAAAACTTTAAGATAGTTGATAGTTTATATAAAAAAATAACTATTTGTAAAAATTGAAATTATCTTACTACACAAGTATTAGGTCAAATTGGTAAACGATAAATTATATGATAATTGCATTACTTAAAATTTGATCTAAATGTTTCTTGAAGAGTTTGATAACTTGTCCTCAACTTATGGAACTTAAAAAGTCTCATTCATGAAACAAATTAACTCTTTAAGTTATGGAATTCAAGAGTCTTGAAAGGTTACAAAACTTGCCCTTAAGTTTTGGAATTTAAAATTTGATTAAAAAAAATTTAATTGTGAAATATTAAATACTAAACCTTTTGACTTCATAACTTAAGTTTAGAATTAAAAGTTTTTTTAATTATGGATTTGATAATTAATTAAAAGAGTATTGATAAATCCATAATTATATGGTTTGAGTTTAATTAAGTTAAAAGTCTAGTTTAATTAATAGATTAAACCACCTAGTATTTTAAATGTTTAAAATACACCCTTATACTATATAAAATTAAAAGTTTAATATATTATATATGTATAAGTAAAAAAAGTCATTGTTATCGTTAGTACGCTTGATTCACAAAGCTGGTCAATAAGGGGTGTTTAAGGAAGCGACCTGTAAAATGACCGCCATTAGGTATCCACTCTTACCCACCGCACCCTTGACCAGTGGAGGGTCGCTAGCCGAACAAGTTTGATAGGATATTTAAATCCTCATTAAAATTATGATGAAGTATTAAGTAACTAAACCTTTTATAAATTCCCAATCGTAGTTACTTATGAAAAATGTGAATTAGATGCTAACCCATGAAATTGCACATTAATATGGGAACCCCCACATGGTCTTCCCTAATTGCCATAGGAACCCCCACATGGTCTTAGCTAACCACAAAAATGTCATATAAGCTAAACATGCAAACCTACTAGGATGCCATGGAAACCCTCCAAGGTCTTACATCGAATTCCATGGGAACCCCCACATGGTCTTAGTCCACTGCCACGGGAACCCTCCCAGGGTCTTCTATGCGAGTATCACAAAGAGAACTAGCATAACACATATCACGTAATCAACTAGCATTCCACATAACACACAATGGGTCGGCCTTGGTGCCTTCGACCCATTGGTATTGTGAGGAGACTCACCTTAATCTGCTGAACATGAAAGTTGCTCGCCTAACAGTCTGAAACCACTTATGCTGAAAAATAATACCATTAACCCAAGATTAGGATTAAATACAATCTAATTAAACAACCTAATTACCCAATCCCAAGTCCTTTCATAATGGTCTAAAAGTCTTTCCTTTGCTAATGGGCTCAAATTCCATGTCCAAAGCTATTAATGGGCCACATGGCCCAATAAGGCCCAACCAAAACAACCATGGCCCAAAACAGATTAATTGGACCACTTATGACCAAGCCCAAAACTGGTTAAGGCCCAAAGGGCTTACAAGCCCACACGAAGCCGAAAACTGCTGGGGTGCGTACGCCAAGCGTACCACTATAGTATTCTCAACATACTAAGTCCTTGGTTGTACGCGTTGCGTATGCTATATTACGCCCATCGTACAAGCAGATTAAGCACCACTTCCATAAAGTGCCTAGTACTTGATATTCTAACATCCAATATCAGATCTGAGCTCGTTAAGACGTCCTAGGGCATAAAGTTGGCAACTTGATGCCCTTGCAAACTATAAGGGACTTCAAAACTTCATTCTTCACATTAGGACATCATATAAAGCTTCAAGCTCATTCTTGGAGTCTAGATAACGTTAAAGCTAGCACCTTTATTCATCTAGCATGCTCACAAAGCTCAGATCTAACCATCTTAGTCTATGGACTTGCTCAACTCTCAAGAGAAGATCCAAGAACCAAAAAGAGCACAATATAGAAAACCCTAACTCGATCTAATGAATAAGAAGGCAAGTTAAGACTTTATACCTCCAAAAGATCCTCAAGGTGAACTAGATGTAGGTTCTTGAAGCCCAATGCCACACCAAGCTTGCTCACTAACATCTTCTTCTTGAATAAGCTCAAAAATTTCCACCAACACACTTCGATGCTCCAAAATCACTCTCAAAGGAAAACTGAGGTGAAGGGACGAAATGAGACTCTAGAGGCTGATTAGGGTTTGGTTCAAGTGACTTAAGGATGGATAAATAGGACTCAAGTCCGGTTATTAGGGTTTTTGTCCTCCATCGTGTACGCCTCGCATACGTACATGTACGCCCCGCATACTCAATATTCCTTCGCAATCCTTCCTCCATAGTACGTTAAGCGTACACTTAGGTACGCCCAGCATACCAAAGGGGCCATTTTTTCCAAATTAAATCATTTCAAGGGGTTATATATATATATATATATATATATATATATATATATATATATATATATATATATATATATATATATATATGGTGAGGTTTGATCTTATTATTGTGGATGAATTTTCATGATTCAGCTGGGTAGTCTTTTTAAGAAAGAAAAGTCATGCCGCTGATGAAATCATTTTTCTCATCAAGCAATGGGAAGTTCTCTATGATCACAAAGTAAGGCAATTACGTAATGACCATGGAATTGAATTTAGAAACTCCTATCTGGAAGGTATTTGCTTAATTTTAGGAATTTCCCATAACTTCTCTTTTGTTAGAACTCTTCAATAAAAAAGTATTGCGGAGAGAAGGAACAAAACTCTCATTAAAATTTGTTGAAAAATGTAGTTTAAATGTAGTAAGCTATACAATCTGTTTTTAGAAAGGTTCGCATGTTCCTCTAGAAAATCCTATACTTCCTAATTTGATGTAAGATACATAAAAACGATTTTACAATCCCTTCTATTAGTACTAAATGGATGCAAGTTATATAAAACTCAGAGTAAACAAACAATCAATTGTGCACATCTGCCCTAAGCCCACAACCTAACAAGGAACATGAAGTAAGGCGAATAGAACACATCCCATTGTTTGTTGGATCCTCATTGTATATAACCTAGTTGTATTCACTTGTAACTCATGGAGTTAATTGTAATAGTTCCTTTACAATTAATGAAAAGATCCTTTAAGAAAACCCTTATTTCTTATAATAAAATAGAGACCACAGTGATTACCTCTATAATCACTTAGTTTATACTGCTATATATAATCTAATATCGAATAGATAGTTGATTGGATGAATCTGCCCTAAGCCCACAACCAAACAAGGAATAGGAAATAAGGCGGAAAGCACACATCCACCTACTTGTTGGGTATTAATGATATATAACCATGATGTATAAACTAAGGTATTATAGGGTCGATCACCTAAAGTCCTTTAAGTCTACACTAGTTTAATAAAATGGATTAAACCCTTTACTGGTAAGTTTCTAGTTTTGTTTACCAAAAGGGACTGTTTGAAAGGTATGTTTTGTACTAGAAAACTGTGCATTAAGTTAGTGTCCTATGACTTGATCCATAGCTGGTACCCCTTATGATGACTTAATGTGTACGGAACATATATATAACTAAGATCGAATTGATAATAGGTTGGGTGAATCTGCTCTAAGCCCACAACCAAACAAGGAACAGGAAATAAAGCGGAAAGCACACATCCTATTACCTATCAGATCCTATATATATATATATATATATATATATATATATATATATATATATATATATATATATATATCCTTTGATGTATACATTAAGGAATCATAAGGTTAGCATTATGGTCCCTTTCTACTAAATGTACTTGCCCTGGCTATTCTATTTACTGTTTGTAAAATGTAAGTTTTCCCTAGTTTATAACTATCTTGACTCAAAAATAGTTTCAGTTGACTTTCAAGTGGTACTGTCACTTTATGAAAGTAATGAGAAAATGTAAGTGTTGTAGTATTGTACATAGTAATTACTGTTGTACTAATTGCCTTAAATCGATTCTTAAGGTATAATGTGATGGCTAGATCCTATACTAAATGCTCTCCCTGTCAAAAGATTTTGGGATCCAAACGCGAGCTCTGCAAATAATTGCAAGCCATAAACATCCACATTAAAAGTATATGATCATGTATACCCAATATAACTATCACCTTTCGTTTAGAACAATGCATTAGTGATTCATTGGTATAAGTAGATCCTGTATTAGTGCCATGCTACATCAATTTTGTATGTCCATCCTATTATAGTACCTTAGTATCTTCTCTTGTTATACTAATGTATAGTATGTTCTCTTTGTTATTGTGTATTGTATCTAGTATTAACTAAACCCTTAAACTATACCCATTATAGTTTAGTAGTATTCTACTTGAATTGTTATTGAAAATACTCAGTTTACTACCAAGTTATGCTGGTACTTTAAAAACAGAGTTTTGTGAAACTATAATCAAACATAACTGTAAAATAGTTTTTGAAATATTTTGACCACTAAAAGAAGACATAAGCAACATTTTGAAAGATGTTTATAACAAATAATTACACAATTATCATTGTGTTTAACTTGTACCCCCCCCCCCCCCCTTAAAAGCATTAAAATAGTTTAAAAGATTCATTACGGGGTATGAACTCACTTGATGTGTGTGATTCAAACGGGTATGTGTGTAAGGATGAGAAGTTCCATGAATGAAGTCCCGAGACTTAACACATCCTAAATGACATATAATGGCATATACTGACATAAATATAGTGTTTGGAAGCAACCAAATGTAATGAAACACCTTACGGGACTAGGAAACACTTTGGCCAAATGTTGGAATCCCATGTGATTCACTAAAAGGGGGTGTATGGCCACTTTGAGGATTGTGCGGCCAGGGAGTGTGCGGCCCCACACTCATGGTAAAGAGTGCACTAAACGTTTTCCAAATGGTAGGGAGGTTTGTGGGACAATTGTTCAACAAGTGGTGAAGCTAGAAAGGCACTTTGGAGGTCCTTTAGGGTTGTTTTGAGGGGTGTACAACCACAACTATGTGTGCGGCCGCACACACCATATGTTCTTGATTTCTAGTCAGTTTCAAGACTTTAAACAAGTGTTCTTAACAAGTTATAAGCTTAACGAAAGAGTACTTACGATTCGGAAGCTCGAGAAGGCCCAAAATAACCAAGAATAAGTGTGTGTTCTTGGTGAAATGGTTGAAGATTTGAAGATCTAACCAAAACATCATTTCCAATGGATGAAATCAAAGGATGTAACTAGTTTAAGAAGATTAACAACAATTCAAGGGAAGAACACTTACATTCTTGAAGATCTAAGTTGTAAATCGGATGATAGTTGAAAGAGAAATCGAGTCTAGGCTTGGATGTGTGAAAAGGGATTAAAGGAGGCTGAGATCTACATTTATACACATGAGTGTGCTGATAGAAGAGGGGTGTGCGGCCGTACACTCCTTAATTTGGAGTGTAGGGCTCGTTTTTGGTGCTAGAAGTGTACGCGATGCATTCCTATGCTCAATGCTTGAATGTAATGACCTTTGGACCTTTAAATGGACTCTAAACAAGGCTAAATGATAGCAGAAATGAGTTTGACACTCAATCGAGTTGATTGACTGGGTCTCTAAAGCAAAAAAAATTCGGGTTGTCACATCATGTGTGGACTCTTATTCCTAAGCCTCAAGGAAAAACTATCATTGGCACTCATTGTTTTTTCAGGAACAAGATGGATGAAGATTGGCTTGTCATAAGGAATAAAGCTAGACTTTTGGCTAATGGTTTCTCTTAGTTAGAAGGGTTGGACTATAATGAAATATTGTCTCATGTTGCTAGACTTGAAGCAATTTTCTTGTTTCTTGCCTTTGCTTCATTCAAGAACTTTAAAGTCTATCAAATGGACGTCAAGACTTCCTTCTTACATGGAAATATTCAAGAAGAAGTTTCATAAGAAACCTCTAGGGTTTGAAACTGAAGAGTTTCAAAATGATGTGTATCATCTTGATAAAGATATCAATGGTTTAAAGCAAGCACTTAGAGTTCATCACCGAACAAGGGCCTAAGGCTCTTGATGAACAAAGGAGAAAAGATCACGAACAATTTTTGCAGCAGGAAGAAGATTTCATCATTGAGGTCATAACTCTCAAGGAAAAACTCCAAAAGTTGAACGAAGAGAAACAACAAATGACCACTCATCTGATTAATGCAACTGTTGATGCCTATGAAGTAGGAGTCGTGGAGCTTCAAGAAAAAAATCAGACATCTTCGGCACTCGGTCAAAACAAAGGAAACACTAACTGAAACTCTCACCGTCTGCAAAGATCTGTCTCGGTACATCAAGAATCTAACCCTAATGACAAAAAATGAAGTTAACACAAAAGCAATGTTCCAATTTGCAAGGGTCCTCTCCCAAATGGGCGAATTGAAAACTTTTTTTGAGGAAAAAGCCATGCCTTCTTCCTCAAAAGGGGGAAAATCAAAGATAGTGGAAATCAACAATACCGAAGAAAGCTCAAAATCCCCCTCTCCCTAAAGAAAAAAATCTCCAATTAAATCTCCTCCAAAATCCCTAGTTCATTGTTCTCCTAAATCCCCTGAAAAGCCAACTGAAAAGGAAATTATGTCCTCTGATCACTCCAATGACTCCCCGACCACAATACAAAAAAAAAGAGACTGGAGAGCTGCTAAACTAGCTGACGATATTTGGCATGGTCAAGGAATCGACACAACCTTTCATGAATCACTAATCAACTCATGGATAAATCCATGTCGTAGACTTTTAGATGAAGACTATGTTCCTCGTCTCACCTACTCGCCTCTAAGCGAAAACATGTAATGGGACATTACTTTGTACTTCAATGGGATATTCTATAAGGTGTTTGAAGAATTTGATCTGCGTATTCCCGGTAACAAAATATTGACCATGGAGTTCGAGAGGTTAACTCTTTTTCACAACAAGCACGGAAAAGCAATTGTAAACGAGATCTTATGAAATGACACACTAGAGGTTGTTACTAACTACAAGCCAAGATCATTTCTCAAAGCTCAATTCTTCCAATATAGTCTAGTGTGTTTTGGCAAAGAGTATTACAAAACTTGGGCTGCTCTCCGAAGATGAATCCCGAAGAGCTGTTCTTAATTGCAAAAGTCTTCTGTCACAAGATTGAAAAATATCATAAAATGAAGACTCCTTACTTTAGGGTTTGCACCTATCTCCAATCCATGCTTCGTGACTTTGTCACTATTGATGCTGAGATGCATTCAGTGTTATAGGAAAAACCTAAACTTCCACCTTTGGAACCCCCACACTTCATCATCGAAGGCATACAAGAACTAAGTCTAGGAGCCACCAACAATCCAAACTTAGGAATTATTTTTCGTACAGCAAAGGGCCCTCCAAATAACTTTCTCCGTGCTCGATCCTTCCATCGTTGTAGAAAGAAATAGCTAGAATACATCCTTCTACTAACCGAAAAATCTAAATACACAACTAAGGAGTTCAAGCAACAAATTTAAAAAAAAAAATCTACTGGATATTCCAAGTTAGAGTTTTTTGGTGGATCGTGATCAAGTTCTTCAAACTCAACAAGCAGATGGTGAAAGTTGTAAGGTCACTTAGGGGGGGGAGTTTTTAAGTATAAAATGACCCTCGGCAGCTGAAGTATGTAAACAATATCGCAAAGTTGATGATTTACGGAACCACAGAGGAGATAAGGCTTACCGAAGAGCTCTCTATGTTGTTGTTGAGAGAAAAACATTTGAGAAACACTTGAACAAACGTTAGTACAAGATAATAGTTACAGAATAAGTTAATCTCAAAGGATCATGTAAGCTCAACAATAATAAGTTCGAGTTGTTAGATAGTTAGTTGCGAAATTATAAACTGCTGAAAAGTAAAGGAAATTTAAATGACAACAAGTTATATGAAGTATACACCAAACTGATTCATAACGAGATTTGCATTCAAACACAAATTAGTATATGTTATCAGTTTAAGGTGAAGAGGATCTCGAGTATTAGATAACATATAATAGAGATAAGAGAGAATGATCTAGGTATTTCAGAGTGAAAGTTCATAAGGATCTTTTTGAAGTGGTAAGAAGTGGTAATATTACATAAAGACGAGAACTCTATTTATAGAGTCTCAAAAAGTTACATCTTGAATAAACAATAATAAAACTACTAAATTATGTGACCATGCAAGGTTCACTGGATAAACTAAAGCTAACACGCTAAGTCAGTTGACGTAACAAAAGGTCTTCACTATGGTAGTAGAAGTTGCGGTTCACTCTGCTTTCAACATAACTGTGGTAGGCACTCATCGTTGCGGTAGTAACATCAGTTGCGGTAGACAGAAATATGATTGTGGATAAGTTTAGAGGGTCACTTTATGTAACAACATTTTCCCCCAAAGTGACCTCTACAACTTTCTTCTTCACTTATCAAGTTTCAAGAATTTGATGAGGATCCACCAGAACTTCCTCATTTCACCTAGCCAGTGAATTTTTCTTGTTATCTCAAACTTCACTTCATTTGTTGTGTTCTTGGATCTTTGAACCGAATCCAGAGTCACTTCCAGTGGCTTTCGGGTCAATCTATGCATTGAGGTAACAGGAAAGAAGTACTTGATATCACTATTGGCTTTCTTGAATATGACACCCAATTATGGGAAGTTTGTTGCACCAAGAGACGTTTCTTGGTACCCTTCAATGAAGCTTGGTGCGGACACAAGCTCTGGGAAATTGAACTTCTTGGCAAGCACCGAGTGAATATCCGCATCTATCTTTCTAAAGTCACAGACTAGTGCCTTGAGAAACTCACAAGCTTTATCACAAGAAATCTCATCTTTGGGTGCTTTTTGGCTTTTATTGGAAGACTCTAGCAATAAAGAACACTTCTTGAGGGTTCATGCAGGGAAATTTAGTTTGGGTCCTGATGTAGTCATCACCTCTCCTTGTGAGTGTATACTTAACGAAGTCAGTCTTCATGAATTTTCACACCTTGTAATTCTTCACTCCTGATTGTTTGTCATTAGAACATATATTTTTGAAGTCAGTCCCATCCTTGGCATGAAACTGGTTTAGGCATTCGAATTCCACAGGGAGTCTTTGTCACGAGGAAGACTTACATCAAAAGGCTCAAAGACGGGGAAGAATTTAGAGTTGGGTGAGATTGGAATATCCAATATCCATTGGATGGAGGTTCAACATATGTCAGGATGGGTCTGTAATCATCACTAAGGATCCTTCTGGTGGGATTGACCCAAAAATTGTTTAATGTTTTATCCATGGTTGTATTGAAACCATGTTCTATCCACATTTGTTCTGCAAACTTTGTGGGTCTCCAGTCACGTTTTCTTTGACAAGTAGCCATTGAGTCGTTTGAGTGCTCTGATGACATAGTGGGTTCCAAGTTCCTGAACTGTGGGGGAGTCAGTTGAGATGACTGTTGCGGATCCTGTTGCACTGGGGTTTGATGTGGAGAAAGTACTGGAGTTATTTGTTTGGGAGATGGTTACGGTGAAGGTTGTGGAGTTGATTGCGGAGTCACAATCCTTTGATGGATTGGTTGATGAAGAGCAATAACTGGAGGAGACTTATGTATATGGCCTTGATGAACATGTGGATGAGAATGCAGAGGTACTCACTTCTCCCTTTTGAGGAAGAAACAATTTGTTGCTCCTCAAACCATTGACGTAGTCCATCAATCTTTGAGAAAGCTTCATTGAATTAGGACTTCATTGCATCTTATAGCTGTTGGTTGTTGGGGAGTTCTTTTTTGAAAAGAGGTTGATGAATCTCCTTGGTAAGCTTGAGAATCTCATCAGCATGTGAGTTGACAGAAAGTGAGCGCCTTAAGCTGTTGATGGTGGATTGGAGGACCATAATGGTGGATTCGTAGGCATTGTGAGTTTCTTTTACTAGCTGTTTTGAATGAACCACTTGATTATCAAGCGTTGTTTTGAGTTCATTCTTGAATGCAATTACCTCTTTGATGTGGTTTTCTGCAGTTGCCAGAAACTGTTTTTGGTCAACTGTTCTATTATTATCTAGAGCCCAAATACCCATTTCAATTTTGAGAGTGAAGCGTTCTATGGCCAGACGTTCTTTCGTTTCAAGCCTTTCCACCCTTTCAACGAGTGACTGCGGTGTGGTAATCTCAAGGTTTTGTGATTGGTTGGTGGTGACTACGACCAAGATTTGGTCAACTTTTGATTGAAGACTAAGAAATTCCTTTCTTGATACAACCAGCTTCTTTTTCTTCTTTTCCTTGGGTTTCGAAGTGGAGTGTTGGGATCCATTGGATTCTTCATTGTCAGACACCATTAAAATTCATCTGAGTTTGGAGGCTGCTTAACATCATCGAGATTGATATCATCAAATCCACACATTCGACCTGAGCTAATTTCCACTACCATCATCATTGGAGTCATGATTATTCATCATGTTGAGGTGGTTTGTAAGGACTAGTACCACCTTCCAGATTTTGAGCTTGCTGAACTGTTGTTTCCATCTTGGACATCCATTCATGAATATTGAAAATCTCATGAATGGTCTTGGCATTGTTGAAGGAGTCTGCCCAATACTTAGCAACTGTGAAAAGATCCTGCTCCTTTTTTTGTTGCTGAATTTGCTGGGCTTTTCTGGCCTGCACTGCACGTTGGAAAGCTTCAAACTTTCTGATTCTGGACTCAGTACTTAGACGGTACCGAGTCCAAGAATCATCTGATTGGTATCTGTCAAATCCTTGGTTTCTCACTGAGGTGTCCCTCGGGGTCGTGCTTCCTTACACTATTGTGCTCCCCATGCATAGACCACTTATATGTAATGACGGTGGAATAGGGTTTCCTAAGCTTCCTCGGTTTCCTTAACCTAAAGTGAAGTTCGGCCTCGGCTCAGTTCTGGCTAAGGATAAAGAATTGCCTTGTGGTGCGAATTATGTATGAAGTGTTTGTGTGACTCGAACAAAAATGGATTTCAACTCCTCAGGGTCAAAAGCATGTAAATATGATGCCCTAGAGACCTTAGGGCGACTCAAACCAATAGGATCCACTTGGGATCCAACTGGGGGTGTGTCTCCATGGTGGGATGAAACAAATACACTTATTGTATCCAAGTGGTAAGTAGGGGTATGTCACACCCCCAAACCAGAATGGCGGAAACATTCGGGGGCGAAGGACGTCATGTTTAGTATCATAACAAATAACAACGCATAATAGTAAACAAGCAACAACATCATCCATTGCATTAATAATATAGTTTAATACAAGTGTGTTCTGTGTAAAGTTTGAAAGACGCCAAAATATGAATCAAAATAAAAGACGACTCTTGAACACGCTCCATCTTCTCAAAACCTAATCCAATGTACTTGTCTACTAGTGACCTGAGAATACAAGTTAGGTTGAAAGAGTAGATCAACATTTAAACTGGTGAGTTCATAAGTATTATAGTGTCATTGTTTGTATAAGTTTGATGATAGTTTCTGTAAATGTTTGTTGTAAATGTTTGTAACTGTTTGATGTAAATGTTTGTATCTCCTAGAAAATCCTATATTTTCTACTTATAATGAAATGTAGTCTTCTACCAAGACCCGACTGTTCTGTATGATTGTTCTTTTGTAAAAGTGAGTGTTTTTCCCAAGTATGACTATCATTACCAAAAATATAGTTTATATTATTGTTTATGTGAGAAGATCTCAATATGAATGTAATGGGAAAATGACGATGTACTGTAGTATTGTATATAGTAACTACCATTGTACTAACTACCTTAAACCAATTGTTTAATTAAGGTAAAATGTGATGAGATTATAACCATACTTGATTGACTAGTAAAACAGGACGATCAAAGGCGTCGAAATGGTATGACATTCGTAACTTGTAGACCTATAGGTCCCACTGTAGCTAGAAGCAAGGTGTAGGATGGTCAATCCCGTATAGATCTATACACAAAATCACGCATTCCCTCCAGGAGACTCTGATTACAAAACGTGACACAGCAGTATATTGGCATGCCATGACATAGTGGCTCACATTAATGTTATAGTGTTCTTGTATTAGTGTAGTATGTTCTCTTTGTTCCAATGTATAGTATGTTCCTCCCTGTTTCTCATTATAGTATGTTCTTTATGTATCTCGTTATAGTATGTTTGAATTGACTCATGTATGAACTAACTCGTGTATGTTTCATTGTTCTAGAATTAGTGAGTAGTAATCTCTAAACTATACCTATTATAGTTTACTAGTAATGTTGTTTGAATGATTGTTCATGTTTTTACACCTTTGCTACCCAAAGGTATTGAACTGATGTAAGAACTTTTATATCTATACACTTATACATAATATATAACTAAAATTTAAACGACAATCGGACAAGAAACCGATACCCTAAGTCCACAACCAAACAAGGAACAGGAAATAAGGCGAGTTATCAGTCTTAAGCCCTTTCAACCTTATTTATATAACTATATCTTTATAGACATGATTTTGACAATATATAAGTTTAAAAGAGTTTGATAAAGAGTGTAACGTATATAAAAGATTTTTAACATATAAAAGATGTTTTAACCATTTGAATGGTTATAGATGACTTGCTGTCAGTTTATAAAATGTTTTAAAATAGCTTGTTTGATAACACAATTTTGAAGTATAATAAATCCACTTGTTTGATAGTTATTAATCATATGTGATTGAAAAAATAACTATATTGTTTTCTACTTGTATCCCACCCCCCCCCCCCCCAAGCATTTAATATCATTTAAGAGATAAGTTTAGGGGTATGAACTCACCTGTAGTGGGTGATTCGAATGTAAGATCGATATAGGATGCTAAGTGTCAAGTGAAGTCTCGAGCACAAACGGATCCTATTAAGCATAGAATGACACATATATGTATATAATTAGTGTATATAACAACTAATCATGTTAGGGAACAACCTTAGGGACTAGGAAACACTTGGAAAGAAGTGTTACAATCACATATGATTGTACTAAAGGTGGTCACAGCCACACAAGTGTGTGTTGACGGCCTAGATGTGTTCACGGCCAATGAGTTTACGGCCAACACAAGAAATAGCTAGGGTTTACGGCCAAGGCTTGGAAGGGTTCACAGCCATAACATAAATCAAGAAGGGTTTACGGCCATGCAAGGGTTTACGGCCGTAAACTCTTGATGTTCTTGCTAAAATGGTTGTTTCTTGTATGCTAATCAAGAGCTTCTAATGAATATCAAGTATATGGAAAGGATACTTACGATTTGGAAGCTAAAAGGGGTTATTTCAGCCTAAAGAACTAGTGTGAGTTCTTGGTGTTCTTGGTGTTCTTGAAGATCTAACCCCAAAAAGAGATGAATTCACGGATGAATTCATGGGGTTTTACTATATTTAAAAGGATATCAACTTATAAATGAAAGAGTCACATACAAATAAATCGAGAAATGGATGTGTTCTTGATGATACTTGAGAGAGAATCGAGTGTTCTTGACTTGGAAGTGTGAGAATTGAAGAATAATGAAGGATTATCATACTTAAGGGACTAGTTCACGACCAAACAAGGGCTTACGGTCGTAAGCTCTAGTTTACGATCGTAAACTCCATATGATGGAGTTTTCCGGCTTGAATGCTGCACAATGAAATCTAGTAGATACTTCCTAACACCCAATCCTTGAATGTATTAGGCTTGGAACACTCAAATAAACCCTTTACAATGCTAAAAGATAGCAGAAACAAGTCTGACTTTTGATTGAATTGAATGGATTTAAAGGATAGAAATTTCGGGTTGTCACATCATCCCCTATTAGAGAGAATTTCGTCCCGAAATTAGATTTTAAGCAATTACAAATAACTAAGTAAAAAGATGAGGATATTTCCGTTTCTTTTGATCCTCGCGCTCCCAAGTGAATTCATGTCCCCACTTGGCATTACGGCGAACCTTCACTATCGGGATACGACTTTGCTTTGTTTGCTTGACCTCTCGGTCCATGATCTCTATTGGTTCTTCCACGAAGTTAAGGCTCTCATTGGTCTTGATCTCGTCGAGTGGGATTACAAGAGTCTCATTGGATAGACACTTTTTCAAGTTCGAAATGTGGAAAGTAAGGTGTACGTTACTCAGTTCGTGAGGTAGTTTGAGTTTGTAAGCTACAGGACCAATTCTAGCAAGAATCTCGAAAGGCCCTATGTATCTTGGATTTAGCTTTCCACGCTTTCCGAAGTGTATCAAGCCCTTCTATGGTGAGACCTTCAATAGAACACAGTCATCATCCTAGAATTCCAAAGGTTTCCTTCTCTTGTCTACATACCTTTTCTATCGTTCTCTAGAGGATTTCAATCGTTCACGAATCTGAACGATCTTCTCTGTCATTTCCCAAATGATTTCCAAACTTGTGAGAGTGCTATTAGGAACTCATCCTTTAACTAACTGTGTGTCGCCCACCTCAGCCCGGCACAGAGGGAATCTGCACTTTCGGCCATAGAGGGCTTCAAATGGAGCAGACTTTATGCCTGTGTGATAACTATTATTGTAGGATAACTCGACAAGGGGTAGACGAATATCCCATGCCTTTCCAAAGTCAATCACATAGGCTCGAAACATATCTTCCAAAGTTTGAATAGTCCTCTCACTTTGTCCATCAGTTTGCGGATGGTAGGCGGTACTCATGTCCATCCTAGTTCCTAGTGATCCTTATAGCGACTGTCAGAACCTTGAAGTGAATCTACTATCTCTATCAGAGATAATCGATATGGGAACACCATGCAGTCGTACGATCTCCCTAATGTAGGTTCTTGTTAGTTTCTCTATCTTGTCAATTTCTTTTATAGTCAGGATGTGTGTAGACTTTGTTAACCTGTCTACGATCATCCAAATGGTATCGAGACCACCCATCGTCTTTGGCAATTTGGTTATGAAGTCCATTGTGATCTGCTCTCACTTCCATTCCGGTATCTCCGGTTGTTGTAGTAAACCTAACGGTTTCTGGTATTCGACCTTAACCTTGGAGGAAGTAAGACACTTACTAACGAAGGTAGCAATCTCTGCTTTCATGTTAGGCCACCATTATAGCTTTTTGAGATCCAGATACATCTTATCTGAACCAGGGTGGACGGAATATCGAGTGTTGTGCGCCTCGGTGATGACCAGGTCTCTAAACCACCATGCGTCGGTGTCCAGATCCGATCCATGAGATATAAGGCTCTACCACCCTTGGCTTCCAACTTTTTACGCATCCCTCTTAGGGATTCACTCGCCACATTTTCGAGTTTCAAGGCTTCTAGCTGAGCCTCCTTACTTTGTGTGGACAGATGTGAATGGATAGTCATAGTCAATGATTTGACTCTACGACCAGAGTATTCTTTTCGACTTAGTGCGTCAGCTACTATGTTAGTTTTACCTGGATAATAACGAATTTTGCTTTCGTAGTCATTGAGTAGCATGACCCACTGTCGTTGTCTCATATTGAGCTCCTTCTGGTCGAATATATGTTGAAGGCTTTTGTGGTCTGTAAAGATAGTTCTTTTTGTACCATACCGGTAGTGTCTCCAGATCTTCAGAGAAAATACCACTGCTCCTAACTCAATATCGTGTGTGGTGTAGTTGACTTCGTGTGTCTTTAGTTGTCTTGAGGCATAGGTGATGACCTTAACTCTTTGCATAAGAGCACAACCAAGCCCTTGGTTGGATGCATCGCAATAAACCACAAAGTCTTCTATCCCTTCTAGGAGGGATAGTATCGTTAAGCTGCATAAGGGTCACTTTAGCGTTTGAAACGCTTTTTCTTGTTTCTCTTCCCAGGAAAAGGCTATGCCTTTCTAGGTCAATGTTGTCAGCGGTTTCAAGATCCTAGAGAAGTTCTGAATGAACCTGCGATAGTAGCCAGTGAGACCAAGAAATTAACGAATTTTTGTAGGCGTCTTCGGTGCTGACCAGTTCTCAATGGCCTTTATTTTGGTAGGGTCCACGTGAATTCCCTCTTCGCTAACCACGTGACCCAAGAATTCGAATCTTCAAATCAAAAATTCGCATTTAGAGAACTTCGCGTAGAGCTTCTCTAATCGCAGTGTCTCTAAGACCTGACATAGATGTAGACTATGCTCCTCCTTACTTCGAGAGGAGATAAGTATGTCATCGATGAACACAATGATGAACTTATCCAAGTTAGGACGACACACCCTATTCATTAAGTCCATGAATAATGCGGGTGCATTGGTCAATCCAAAAGGCATCACTATGAACTCATAGTGTCCATAACAAGTTCGGAAGGCTGTCTTGAGAACATCCTCCTCTAGCACTCGTAACTGATGATACCCAGATCTCAGATCTATCTTCGAAAAGTAATTCTCCCCTTGAAGTTGGTCGAACAAGTCGTCTATGTGAGGTAGACGGTAAGCTTGTTTAGTTCTCTGTAGTCGATGAACATACGGAACAATCCGTCTTTCTTCTTGACGAACAAGATTGTTGCTCCCCAGGTTGAGAAGCTTGGTCTAATAAAGCCCTTGTTGAGCAGTTTGTTAAGTTGACTGGAGAGCTCCTGTATCTCAGCTGGTGCTAGACAATAAGGCGATTTGGCTACTGGGGTAGCCCCTTGAACTAAGTCGATTATGAACTCAACTTGGCGTTGCGGTGGTAGTCCTGGTAGTTATTCTGGAAAGATTTCGGGAAAGTCATGTACTTCTGGGATGTTCTTTATGTCTTTCGTCTCTTGGCACATATCAACCACATGAGTAGGAATGCATGACATTCCTTTCGTAAGTACTTCTAGGCATGTATACTGGAGATGATGCGAAGGTTCGTGTCGTGTTTTTCGCCATACATAACTAGAGTTTCGTTAGACAGTAGATTAAGGCGAACGGCCTTTTCATAACACATGATATCAGCACGATGAAGAGTCAACCAATCTATGTCGATAATGACGTCGAAACTTAATTGAGATCGGCATGAGGTTGATTGGAAATGAATGGCTATCTAGAGTTAGGGTACAACCTATGTATATAGTGCTAGTGCTCTCAGTCTTTCTATTAGCCATTTCTACAGTGAACGGTTCTTTAAGTGCACGTGGTTTTTATTTAAGTAAGTGAGCAAATTTCTGGTTCAAGAAACTCCTCTCCGCTCCACTATCAAACTGTATGCATGCATAAGAGTTATCGAGGAGAAACGTACCAGTGACCACTGTAAGGTTGACTACCGCTTCCTCGTGGCCTATAGCCAAAACTCTTCCTACTCCACCTGTGTTTCCTGCCTTCGGGCAGTTTCTTTTGTAGTGACCCACATCGCAACATCTGTAGCAAGCCGGCCCACACCAACGTCGGGGACTTGGGTTATTGGCCATGCCGGAGACTTGCAGAAACGAGCAGTGTGCCCCTTCCTGTTGCAGTTAGCACACTGCATTTCCCGATAGGGTCCGTTGTGGTGGAAGCTGCACTTGTTGCATTTGGGCAAGCTTCCAGCATACTGCTTCATTGGAGCAGTGGCAGTAGGTGTTATTGCGGCATGAACAGCCACGGCCTACTGCTTTTTGGCAGAGTTTTGCGCGGCTTTGTTCTTCTCGTTATCCAAAAACTTCCGCTTGTTGTCAGCGGCCTTGTATGGTTCTGGGATGGACAGGGTGGTTGTCGTTGTCGGGGTACAGACACTGTGATCGGTGAGCCGCTGTGCCTGTCACTTGGAACTGTCGTTGGTAGTGGGGTTTGAAGATAAGACATTCCCCGAGAATGGAGGCACCAGCCCCCATATATACCTCTCAATTTTCTTTCCCTCAGTAGGGACAATTCTTGGACATAGTGCCACTAGATCACTAAACATGGCAGTGTAGGCAACTATGTCGGAGCCCTTCATGGTTAGGCTCCAGAGTTCCTATTCAAGTTTCTGAACCTCACCCCTCGGGTAGTACTCTTCAATCATGAGCCCCTTCAGAGCTTCCCTGCCCATAACATTAGCCATTATCAGGGTTAGTGACTTGACATGGCTATTCCACCACGTCAGGGCTCTGTCCGTGAAGGTGTAGGCAGCAAATTTAACTTTGCTTCCTTCCGGACAGAACCAGATGTCGAAGATCGACTCCGTTTTCTCGAAACATTGCGAGAGGGCAATGATTCCTCCAGTCCCATTAAATGACTTGGGCTTGCAGTTGGTAATGTCCTTATACGATCACTCTCTAGAGCACACTGGGGCATCACCTTGAGTAGAATGCACAGCTGTTCCACTCCCACTAGTACCACTACCACTGAATTAAGCTAAGGCTGTCGTAACAACCGCAGCCAATGCAGCTTGGATAGGTGTTAGATTGTATTGCGGAGGAGGTGGTGGTTGAGTAGGAGTTGTCGGAGGGTTATTTCTCGGATGACGACATAGAGGCATCTTTCAACTAAAAGTTTACAAATATGAAGATGATAGTAAGAATAATGAGAGTGATCCATGAACTAACTTGCCATAGTACAACAAAGAAATGAGAGTATGATTGAAAAATAGATCTAATGATAGAAGGATGAAAGCATTTGGATAAAGATTCCCCATTAGATTAGATGTCTGTCAATTACATTGGCATTAATGATGTAACAAGTTCGGGAAAATGACCTAGAAGTATGTCTTTCATCAAAGCATAACAAGAAAATATTGACAGCATAAAGACTTAGTGAAACAGTACTTGCAAGATAAGAATATCTATAGGGAAAAGTGCTACATAGAGCATACATAAGAAGGCTATTCCTTAAACCAAAAGAAAGGATGAGTAAAGGATCTCCTACCGGCAACGGGTACCCCTTGGGTGAACCCTCAAACCTGCCAGTTGACCCTCCACATCAAGAAGGTGTCTTTCATACATTGTCTGGCGTGCTTGGAGTTCTATGACTTTAGCTAGAGTTGCAGCTAGCTCTTGCTGCGAAGCTTCATTGTCTCTCATAGCTCTCCTGTGAGAAAAATCAAGATTGCTAATACAATCCATATTAGCGTTCGTGTCCGCATCAAGCTCCACGGTCTGTTGAATGGTTGTCATTCCCAACTCAACATTTTGAGCCAATCGACGAACCAAGATGGGAAGAATTCTGTCTGTCGAGCCTCCCTTACTTATGTTGTAGAAGCTTCGGTCTCCATTGTAGCATAAGGGTTGACCCTGCTGTTGACTCCATTTGCCGAAGTTCTCAGCCCATAGAGGCGTTGGACCTTGAAAAGCCGGAAGAGGGTTGGGATTTGGGATTGGAGCCACTAGGGGTAAATCATTGACTTCTGGCCTGGAGTTAGAATCCTCCGGGAAGTTTTCTGTGAAGTCATCATCTAAAGGGATTTCATGGTTCTCTTTTGGCTCTGCATCAAACCATCAATCATTTCCTTGGTTGGGAAAGTACGGGTTGCTAGGGAGATGTAATCCAGCCATGTTATCAAAGCGAGGAAAGGGATGAAAGAGATAGTTAATAGACGTACTAATTAAGATAATTATAGGATGATCCTTATCAGTTACTTCAATACTCGCGTAGTGCATACCAGTCATATATAACCAATACAGGAAAGACTTTCGAATAAGTGACCTTAACTCTAAGTCCACAACCAAACAAGGAACAGGAAATAAAGAAAAGATCACAGATTCTAAGTCTATGACACCCTAGTCACATAAAACCTTAGAGTATCCACTCAATAACTATTGACATACTAATAAAGACCTTTTAGTTCTCAAATAAGTAATTATAGTAACACAAACTACTCGTATAATATTTTAAGTTTATGTTTTGTTCTAAAGTTTTCATTGTAGTAGTGTTGGTAAGTATTTAGAGTAACACATGCTAATCACTTCTCGGAAAGATATAGTTGATTAGGCTATATCACTCCCATGTCTGATTATATGTCCCCAAGCCTAATTGTGTTGTCCAACAACCGTAATACTTTTGTTCTGTTCTAGTATAACACTGATCCTAGTATGAATGCTTGTATGTATACTTTTGTTAAATATTTTACTATTTAAAAGTATAAACTCTTGGTTAAAGTATTTTAATCCCGATGTGTTTATAGTTGTATATCTTTTATGGGTTGATATACTCAACTCATTATAAACAAAGCTCTGATACCAATCTGTCACACCTCCAAACCGAAACAGCGGAAACGTTCGGGGGCGGAGGATGTCATGTCCATTATCATAACAATGCATAATAGTAAACAAGCAACAACATCAACCATTGCATTAATAATATAGTTTAATACAAGTGTGTTCTGTGTAAAGTTTGAAAGAAGCCAAAATATGAATAAAAATAAAAGACGACTCTTGAACATGCTCCGTCTTCTCAAAACCTAGTCCAGTGTACTTGTCTACTAGTGACCTGAGAATACAAGTTAGGTTGAAAGAGTAGATCAACATTTAAACTGGTGAGTTCATAAGTATTTTAGTGTCATTGTTTGTATACGTTTGATGATAGTATCTGTCATTGTTTGTACACCTTTGCTTCCTAAAGTTATTGAACTGATGTGAGAACTTTTATATCTATACACATATACATAATATATAACTAAGATTTAAACGACACTCGGGTAAGCAACCGATACCTTAAGTCCACAACCAAACAAGGAACAAGAAATAAAGCGAGTTATCAGTCCTAAGCCCTTTCAACCTTATTTATATAATTATATCTATATAGACATGATTTAGACAATATATAAGTTTAAAATAGCTTGATAAAGATTTTAGCATATATAAAAGATTTTTAACATATAAAAGATGTTTTAACCATTCGAATGGTTATAGATGACGTGATTTTGGTTTATAAAATGTTTTTAAATAGCTTGTTTGATAACACAATTTTGAAGTATAAGAAATCCACTTGTTTGACAGTTATTAATCACATGTGATTGGTACAATAACAATAATGTTTACTACTTGTATTCCCCACCATAAAAGCATTTAAAATCATTTAAAAGATAAGTTTAGGGGTATGAACTCACCTGTAGTGGGTGATTCGAATGTAAGACCGATATAGGATGCTAAGTGTGAGGTCAAGTTTCGAGCACAAACGGATCCTATTAAGCATATAATGACACATATATGTATATAATTAGTGTATATAACAACTAATCATGTTAGGTAACAACCTTAGCGACTAGCAATCACTTGGAAAGAAGTGTTACAATCACATATGATTATACTAAAGGTGTTCACGACCACATAAGTGTGTGTTTACGGCCTAGATGTGATCACGGCCAATGAGTTTACGGCCAACACATGAAATAACTAGGGTTTACGGCCAATACTTGAAAGGGTTCATGGCCATAACATAAATCAAGAAGGGTTTAAAACCATGCAAGTGTTTACGGCCGTAAACTCTTGATGTTCTTGCTAAAATGGTTGTTTCTTGTATGCTAATCAAGAGCTTCTAATGAATATCAAGTATATGGAAAGGATACTTCTAATTTCGAAGCTAAAAGGGGTGATTTCGGCCCAAAGAACTAGTGTGTGTTCTTGGTGTTCTTGAAGATCTAACCCCAAAAAGATATGAATTCATGGATGAATTCATGGGGTTTTACTAGATTAACAAGGATATCAACTTATAAATGAAAGAATCGCTTAGAAATAAATCGAGAAATGGAAGTGTTCTTGATGATACTTGAGAGAGAATTGAGTGTTCTTGACTTGGAAGTGTGAGAAGTGAAGAATAATGAAGGAATATCATACTTAAGGGACTAGTTCACGACCAAACAAGAGCTTACGTCCATAAGCTCTAGTTTACGGCCGTAACTCCATATGATGGAGTTTTCCGTCTTGAATTTTGCACAATGAACTCTAGTAGATACTTCCTAACACCTATTCCTTGAATGTACTAGGCTTGGAACACTCAAATAGACCCTTAACAATGCTAAAAGATAGCAGAAACAAGTCTCACTTTTGACTGAATTGAATGGATTTACAAGATAGAAATTTCGGGTTGTCACAAGGTATGAGCTTGTGAGCCTGCGATTGCTCCAATGACTACTGGAGTCTTTTTGGAGATGGCGGTATGATTCGTGGTACGCATTTGGCCGTGACTTAGGATTAGATT
Organism: Lactuca sativa; assembly: GCF_002870075.4. Taxonomy (NCBI): domain Eukaryota; kingdom Viridiplantae; phylum Streptophyta; class Magnoliopsida; order Asterales; family Asteraceae; genus Lactuca; species Lactuca sativa. The sequence continues at coordinate 122,113,207 of NC_056626.2, forward strand.
AAGTTTCTTTCATCTAAAACCATCTCCAAAGGCTGAAGGCTCATGATGAGTGTCACACCCCCAAACCAAGGATGGCGGAAACGTCCGGGGGTGGAGGACTTAATGTAGAGTATCACAACAACGAGTATAATAGTGCTCAAAGTAAATACAACCATCATAAATATAATTGAAAAAGTTACACCAAAGTATATGTTTACATGATTCAAATCAATTACATTATGATACAAAATGAACTGTTCGACGATTTATCGTCCCATCCTCAAAACGTGGTTGATTTCCTGTTTCACTGAATTCCTGAGAATACAAGTAGTTTTTAAAAGTGTCAACACAAAGGTTGGTGAGTTCATAAGCTTTTGACAGTAAGAGTTTGAAAATCGATCTTTGTAAAGAGATGTATGATACCAAGAAAAATCCAATATTTTCCTTACAAAAGTTATGTAGTCCTAAATACTAGGACCGAAAATGAACAACTATTTGTCATACTTAAAGATATAAAAGTGGTTTTAAATCGGCATAAAACCTTTTCTGATGTGAGAAAAATCCCGTAATGAATGATGGGTAGTCTTAAATACCAAGACCGAAAGTATACAATAAAGTATGTAATTGTTGATGTAAAAAGTGATTTTAAATCGACATAAAACCCTTTTTGATATGAAGGCGTATAAGTATTTTTCCATACTTAAAGTAATTTCAGTGAGCTAAATAGACATAACTCGCTAATTTAAAGTTAGAACCCGTAAATCTTATGATTGTTAATACCACATGTGAGCTATCATAACCATACTTGACATAGACGGCCTCGTAATACGACGTTCTTCAGGCGTCGCCGTTAAATGACACTTGTCACCACAGACCTGCCGGTCTAGCTGTTGCAAGCAGCTCTGGTGTGGGTTTGTCAAACCCAATATAGATCTATACACAACTATCACGTTCTCCCTACAAGAGACTCTGGTTACAATTTACAGGACTTTTCGACTTTGTTACTTTGGAAGTAACCCGAAGGGAATGACTCACAAATTTATTCATTAACAGATTTACGTGAACTAAACTGAAAACCTTTGGTAAATAAGTTTGAGAAGTAAATGATACATAAACTATACCTATTATAGTTTATCCAAAACGTTTGTAATGTATAAGAATTCTTTTATGAATGCTTTAATACTATGAATCCATAAACTATGCTCATTATAGCTTAATTTACGTATTCTAAATGAATGAATAATCTTATCATGAATGACTATATTTCAGTTTATGATGATAAACTAACAAGGAAACACATTCAATATTTAGAACTTATCGTTATACACTTTGCTCAACATAATACAAAGTGTTATGAAAGTTATAAGTTGTTAACAAATTTTCAACCTTTCTACACTGTTTTTGAAAGGCCATAGAAAAATCATACGAAGTTGAAAACTAAATCCGTAAATTCTGAGAGTTCCCAAAATGTGTCTAGTTTACTCATAATTTTTATCATGATTTTTAATGACCTCCAACTTGGGTGAAAAAGTCCATAATCACAGACTGGTCCGGATTGGTGTTTGAAATGATAGGCAGTTTTGTAAAAATCACCATAAATTGTAGAAAAATCGTATGGAGATGTGCAAGTAGTCATTTTAAAGCTAAGAACTGGAACCACTAAAACCTAAGACAGTTTTTCAAACAAAAATGTTTAAGTTGTCCAAAACAGTCCGTGAATGGAGTCCAACTTTTCTGATGAAAGCTGTTAGAAAAATTTAGTTATGTTCTTGGTGTGTTAACTTGTATTCCCCCCCCCCCCCCCCCCTAAAAACTTAAGAAAACATAAAAATGTAGGGGTATGAACTCAGCTTGAGTGATTTTAGTAGGTAAGTGTTGAAGAAGAGAAGTGTTCAACCCAAGAACACTTGAAGAATCACTTGAAGATTCGAAGATCTAACAAGAATGTGATGATGTTTGTGTAAGCAATCTTTGATTTTGAGTAGGAGGATGTGTAATAATCATAAGAAAGATGATGATACTTACTAATTGTAGGAGGAGAGTCTTGGAGTATGCCTTGAAATTCTCGAATTAGAGAGAAAAAGATGAGAGAGTTTGGAGTGTGATTCTTGGTAAAAATGAGAGAATGACTAAAGTGTGAGGAGAGAGGATGGATGTTGCAGCCCTAAGAACGTGGGAATAGTTGAAAATAGTGAGAAAGGACCTATGAAGTGACTAGGGATGGCCTGGTGGTGAATAGTGACATGGAGTGGGTATGGGAGTGGTTGCTTGTGTCATAGAAATAAGTAAAGTCAACACTCTACCTTTGTACTTCACCCACTCTCTTTTGGATAAGGTTTTATCCTTAAAATGTGATTAATTAATATTTAAGGGTCCTTATATGTTAAAATAAAGTTTTGGGTGAAAATCCCATGTTAAAACAATTAAAAACGGGCCTAAAATGCGAATTTAGTCGAAAACCGGGAGAAAAAGCGTTCCCAGCGAGACCTCTCGGTCCTAGGCCGAGGTTCGGTCCTTGCTGGTGCTGAGCCGGAAGCGAAATGCGAACCAGAAGAAGAAGGCGAAGGCGAGGGGCTCAGTCCGAAGGCGAGGGGCTCAGTCCGAAGGATCAGAAGCGAAGGTTTGGTTCGGTTCTTTGAGTGAGGTTCGGTTCGGTTCTTTGAGTGAGGTTCGGTTCAGTTCAGCAGCCTTCTTCATCAGGAGGGTTCGGTTCCTAAGAGGACTTTCGGGTCCTAAGAGGGGTTTCGGTTCCTAAGAGGACTTTCGGGTCCTAAGAGGACTTTCGGTTCCTTAAGCCCGTTTTTCGCGTAGACTTCCGCTTTTGGGCTGTTTTCGCCAAATTCGAGGGTCGGAATGCCCCGAGTGATTATAGAAAGTTGAGAGAGATTTTGAGAGAGATTTGAGAGAGATTCCACATACTTAGAGAGATTTGGGAGAGATTTGACATACTTGGAGAGATTTCACATACAAAGAGATATTTGGGAGAGATTTCACATTCGTAGAGAGATTTGGGAGAGATTTGACATTCTTGGAGAGATTTCTCATACAAAGAGAGATTTGGGAGAGATTTGACATTCTTGGAGAGGTTTCTCATACAAAGAGAGATTTGGGAGAGATTTCACATACTTAGAGAGATTTGGGAGAGATTTGACATTCTTGGAGAGATTTCTCATACAAAGAGAGATTTGGGAGAGATTTCACATACTTAGAGAGATTTGGGAGAGATTTGACATTCTTGGAGAGATTTCTCATACAAAGAGAGATTTGGGAGAGATTTCACATACTTAGAGAGATTTGGGAGAGATTTGACATTCTTGGAGAGATTTCTCATACAAAGAGAGATTTGGGAGAGATTTCACATACTTAGAGAGATTTGGGAGAGATTTGACATTCTTGGAGAGATTTCTCATACAAAGAGAGATTTGGGAGAGATTTCACATACTTAGAGAGATTTCTGATAAGAAGAGATGGAGTGAAAACGATTGAGAGAGGTTTCATTGGTAACCTTTTTGAGTGTCCGGCTTCGCAATGCAAGGTCCGTGAACCCCGTTAAGCCTTGTTTAAGGATCTTGCATACTCCCGATGAGTATGTAACATTGTTTTATCGGTTTGGCTCTCCACATACCACTGTTTCAGGTTAAGGAGATCTAGATGTACGCACTTTTCGATTTATGATCTCTCATTAGAATAGAGAGTTGTTTAGAAATTACATAACGTAAACTCTAGTACCTACGGGCAAATTGGGTTGACCGGTTTGACTTGTTGACTTTAGTTGACTTTGACTTGACCGAAATTTGGCAGTTGTCACAATGAGTTTCATCTTCAATGTTGACAAGAGGATCCTGAGTTTTGGAAGGAGTGTGATGAACAACATCAGAGGATTCTGTGGTTTTGGATTTACATTTCTTGGAAGGTTCGCCTCCCTTTTTGACAACATTTCTTGGAGCTTTCTTTGAAGTAACAGTTGTCTTGACTCTTTTAAGTCTGGTTTGGACTACCTGGTCTACGGTAGAGGGAGGTACCTATGTTGCGGTGGGGATTGTGATACTGACTACGGTATTAGGAGGAACTTGGGTTACAGTAAGGCTTGCGGTAGACTTACTTGGTCTGGGCAGGGAAGAATGGTATGGGTCAACACCAATCGTAGCCATAATATGGACAGCTACCTTAAGAGTTGTGAGTCCAATGGACTCTAGAATATATCAAGGCAATCTCCTAAGTGGTCCAAATTTTGTTTGATCTTTTGAGGGTGTGTACCTTTTCGGATCGCGAGTAGCAAATAACATTGTGTCATCACCCATGTCGAGCTTAGAATCCTTATGTAAATCCGAGATGCAAAGCGACCAGAAATGAGCAAAGGTGAGCTCAGTTGTGTCTTCTCTTGGAGCTTCCTTGGACATGTACTGCAAGAAGTCATCCCAAATAATTTGACTATAGTTCATAGCATTACCGGTGAAAATACTCCAGACCAGTTCCATGAGCTTAATCCCCATATTATCAGTTCCACCTGTTTTGCTGGACAAACTCCTGATTACAAAATGGCACACAAACTTCCATACCACTGGAAGTTGGTTTTTCTTGAATTCTCCGATCCCTTTCAGTTTCTTCTGGTAACCCATCTGGTACAAGGTCAAAATCACATCATTAGGGCTTGGTAAGTAGAACTTTGTAAAAGGAAGAACCCTAAGATTGATTGCTTCTAGAAATTTGTTCTTGGTTAGAACAACCAGTGAATCGTCCATGGGATGGAGGTGCACTTCTTGAAGGTTGTGGCTTGGACGGAAGGCCGAGAATGCGCATTTGAATAGAGTTGGCAAACGAACTACTTATGTGAATGAGTTGAATGCACCAATGAGTGGGTGTTTAGGGAGGAACTTGATCATCAATCTAATGGCCTTGTTGTAGGATGTATGGTCTTCAAAGATGGATCTGAAGTTACTTGAGGCAATAGATGGTGATTGATCTTTGATGGTGGTTTCTTAACCGGTGGGACGAGCAGACCCAGAAGCCTTGGACTGTTTCTTGGAAATTCTAGATTTCACCATGATTGCATTAAGAAATTTTAGAACTTGCAGAAAAGGTTTAAGCAAGAAGATGGAGAAGATGAAGATCATCTTAAGAGTTCAAAAAGCATAAAGCACTCTTGGGAAGAATTGGGGGTTTTTATACCTCTGGATTTGAAAACTTATTGTAATTGGTTCATTTTCAGTTGTTAAAGTTAAAAAACCCTTGGGATTTTACCATTATCAACAGCAAATAAAGAAAATGAAAAAGAAATTAATTTCCTAGAAAAGCGCAGTATTTAATGCATGTCAGGTCCATAATCACACGCCGGTTAATAGTGTGGTGAAGGGTTTTTATCCGTTGTGAAAAAGTGGGAAGTGGAAACGGATTTGACAATTAACGGCTGTGAGACATGACAGGTTGAGGAAAGAGATTTCTTAAAAGATTGTGTTTTATGGAAAAACAGTTTATTTGTATTTTAGCCTAAAATAGGCCTGACTAAGAAAAAGCGTTTTTCGAAAGAGACTGAAATATTGTATGCTACAAAATGAATGTTGTGGAATGTTTTTATTTATTAAAGATCATTGAATAGCACACAAATTTCTCAGTTTATTTTTTATGAAGTAAATGCAGGAGCAGTTGAATTTGGATAACTGTGGTGGTGTGCAGTGTGATTGCGGTATCAAAATCTGAAAGAACACTTGATAAATAAGTTAGAAATAAAAGAAATTAAGGACCCAAAAAATATATAGCTCATATATGATTGTGGTATACTAGGTATACTGAAGAGATATATGATGAATATATTATTTTTAGAACCGTACTAAAGGGAATGCTTCAAGAGTTTTAATTTGAAAAGAAAGAAGCAATTTCTTCACATTTGGAGAACAAATGTTGTATGCGGTACATATTAATTCAAAAAGAATTGCGGGTCTGGATTCATCATTCCTAGCATTTCCGGAAAGCTATTTAATCTAGTAGCATCAAGTGTCTTGGTAAAAACATCAGCTATTTCTTCATGAGTAGGAACAAAAATTAGTTCGATGTTACCTTTGAGGATATGGTCCTTGATGAAGTTGTAACGTAGTCCAATGTGCTTTGACTATAGAACTTTTTGAATCACAATAAATTGGTACCTGTAGCATTCTATACTCGTAGTCCATGAGTTGAATCTTCATCCATAGAACATAGGAATAGCACCTGGCTGTGGCCACATACTCTGCCTCTATGGTAGACAGTGAGACACAATTCTACTTCCTTGAAGACCAGCCGACTAGTCTTCCTCCTAGAAATTGGCAACCACTGAAAGTACTTTTAATGATCTAATTTTCATCCTGCATGATCCGCATCTATGATGGCTTGAAGGCTAAAGTCATTTCCCATGGGGTACCAGAGTCCTAACGCTTTACTTCCCTATAAATATCTGAGAAATTGCTTGTGGTCAATGTATGGTCTACTTGCGGTGACGTACATCAATGTCCTAATCATTCCACGATAAGTTTTGTGATCAACTGATTCTCCGGTAAGATCATCTGAAATCTTGTATCTGAAGTCCATCAGGACCTTGGCTGAGGAACAATTGTCCATTGAGAATATCTTTAGCAACTCAAAGGTATATTTTTCTTGATGAATGAATATCCCTTGAGGGACTTGTTTCACTTGATGTCATAGAAAGAATTTAATCTCTCTATTCATGCTCAGTTCGAATTTACATGTCATAAGCTTTGCAAAGTCATCCACCATACCCTGATCTGTGGATCCAAAGATGATATCATCCACATATATTTGGACGAGCATCAAGCGATTGCCATTTTCTCTTCTAAACAACGTGGGATCAATCACACCATTTTTTTATCCAGACGTGACAAGAAACTCAGAAAGAGTCTCATACCATGCCCTTGGAGCTTATTTAAGACCACATACTTCTTTTTCTAGTTTGTAGCAATGATTTGGAAATTCTTGACTTTTGAAGCCAGGAGGTTGTTGCAAGTAAACTTCTTCTTTCAGTTCACCATTTAGAAAAGCACTTTTTACATCCATTTGATGTACCTTGATATTTTGTGTGCCGCATACACTAAGAAAATGTGTATTGCTTCCATTCTGGCTACGGGGGCATATGTTTCATCGTAGGCAACACCTTCAAGTTGATTGTACCCCTTAGCAACTAACCTTGCTTTGTTTATCATTACTGCACCGAACTTGTCAGACATGTTTTTATATAATCATCTAGTACCGACGATTGTGTGGCCTTTTGGCTTCGGTACTAGTCTCCATACATTGTTTCTTTCAAACTCAACAAATTCTTCTTTCATTGCAGTGATCAGTGTGGTTCCATGAGTGCTTCTTTAATGGTTCGAGGCTCGACTAGGGACATGAAAGTTGCATAGTGGCAGTGGTCCGTTAAATCACTAAAGGATCGAGTTTGTATACATGCGGATGGGTTTCCAATGATTTATCCCGGTGGGTGATCCTTTGTCCAGATGTGAAGACGAGGTTGTTGGTGATCAGTGGCCACGGTAGAGGGAATGTCTTCAATTTCAAAATATTCTGCGGTTCGAGAAGGTAGTTCCCCCTCGACTTGGGAGCAGCCTGCAGAAGTATCTTGGATTGTAGGATTTTGAGCAGCATTTGAAGGAGGTTCCCCCTAAACTGAGGATCAGAGTTCCCCCCTGAATTGATGAGTGAGTAATAATCTTTGGATTTGTTTCTGTGTCAATGTTCTCAACCTCTTAATCCTCAGAGTCTGAAGAAACATTTGATTGTATTGTAACTCTGCGGGTAGACACCGGAGCTACATCTTCTAGTATTGGAACCTCGATGGTTTTCATTTGAACCGGAGTTGAACTTTCCCCTTCAAGCGGCAAGGCGGAAGTATTGAGTGACAACTCTTCAGATAGGTTCGGACCAGATACTTCAGCATGTTGTTGTTGTGCTACCGGAGACACGAGGATTTCAAAGAGGTGAGCTGTACCTGTGGGGTCAAAAAGATCATCATAATTAATTTCAACAATGTTTAAGGGACCCGAGGAGTTTGGGATATCACTTTCCAGGATATCTTTTATTTCACTTGATGGAGTAGTGTTAGGAACATAATAGTCATCAAATTTGACATAGAAGCTTTCAACTGTCAGTCTTGTTCGTCTAACGAGAACCCTGTTGGCTACTTTGTTAGTTGAGTAGCCAAGAAAGATGCCTTCATCTGATTTTGGTGCAAGTGTGTTTCGATGATCCTTGTTGTTGATTACAAAACATCTGCATCCAAAGGTGCGGAAGATTATGACACTGGGTTTGCGGTTGTTAAGACCCTCATAAGGAGTCTTGTTAAGACACTTGCAAATGATGCTTCGATTTTGAACAAAGCATGTAGTTGCCACTGCTTCGGCCCAGAAGTATTGAGGAAGGTTGGCAAAGTTCAACAACAATATAGCTGCTTCGACCAATGTGCGATTTCTTCACTTTACTACATTTTGTTGAGGTGTGTACGGAGCTGAAAAGTTGTGACTAATGCCCTTGGAAACCAGAAAACTATTCAAGAGATGATTAGGAAATTTGGTTCCATTGTCACTTCTTATTCTTCTAACTGGTAGCTTTATTTGGAGCTCTGTTTCTTTTATAAAGTTGATCAAGATCTCTGGTGTATCAAATTTAAGTGTTAAGAAGAAAACCCATGTGAAACGTGTAAAGTCATCAACTATAACCAGAATGTATTTTTTGTGATGAAGGTTGGCTATAGTAGATGGACCGCAGAGATCAACGTTGGGTAGCTCTAATGGCTCATCAATTGATGAATCGATAACCAGTAGATGGCTTCCCTTTGTTTGTTTTCCGCATTCCCAAGATGAGCAAAGTGTATCATTGTTGTACTTTAGAATTAGGAGACCACTGGCGAGTTCTTCGGTGACCAAGTTATTGATATACCGGAAGTTCAGATGAGCTAGCTTGCGGTGCCGTAGCCAGTTATCTTCGGATACTACTTTGGACAGAAAACACAACTGAATTTTGCTAATGATCAATGAGACATCCAAAGGATACATTGTTCCTTCGGCTTTGGAATTGATCAAACAGATGTTTCTATCACGCATCATTATGTAGCAATATTCATCTATCAAATCCAACCCGATGACCAGCTTTACATAGTTGGCCAACACTGATGACGTTATACATGAGGCCTTCTACATAAGCAACCTTTTGAATTGAGAAATTTCCCGTGGTCAATACACAATAGCCCCTGATAATTCCAATTGCATTATTCCCTAACGTGACATGTCCACCATTACAAATTGGCCTGAAGTCGCGAAGGTATTGTAACCTTTCGGTCATGTGCAAGGAGCAGACATTATCAATTAACCACTCTTCCTCTTGTTCCTCCTTGCACATAGCCTGAAAATTAACGGGTTAGTTTGGAGCCCGAGGACATATGAGAAACTTTCTTACTGGATGCATGTACGTGAGACGTAGGAACAAATTGTGTGTCAGCTTTAAGACCAAGTCCTAGGTGTTTGGTAACTTTTCGGATGTTACGAGGTTGGATTAGACAAGACGTTTTTAGTAGATAGAATCTAAAGGAAATATTTTTCTTGATTATCCACACGCCTTACTTGGTCAATGGTCTGTAGGGTGTGGTTGGAGTCTTGTGACTGGTTTTGTAACGCCCGTAGATCCGGGCTAGTCAATTTAGAGACGATAAGCGTCAAAAATTACTTTTTTATAGAAGAGTTTTTAGAATGAATAATCATAACCAAGTTTTAGTATATGTCACAAGGTTTCCGTGCATATAAAGAACGTCGAAATCCGAGTTATAACGAAGAAGTTATGACCTGTCGAACTTTCACGACAGAACCGGCATGACACAGCGCGACATAAATAGTGAATTTACGTTAGAGAGATATTTGGCCTTAGCATTCTAAATGAAAGTCGTAGAATATGTTAAACCGAGAACGTACAAAAAAAGAACGCCCAAATCTGACTTTGTATGAGGAAGTTATGATTTTTCGAAGTTTGGCTTAGCCGTGTACAGCCCGAAGTTCGAATATGAGATCGAGCCATATTTAGCCGAAACAATCTAAATGTGAATTGAATATCTCATTGATAGTATTCCAATGGTAAAGAGACACACGAAAACGGAAGTCGGACGAAGAAGTTACGAGTTTATAACGGAGTTTTTCCTGTCCTGACCTACTAAGAATAATATATTATTAATATATTAAAAATAAAGTCAAAATTAGTCAACGGAGTCTAAACGAGAGTTGTATAGCATAATCTCACCTACATGTGGATGTAAAGAACGTCAAAAACGGAGCTAGTATGCGAAACCTATGAATTTCTGAAGTTTGGGGCGCGAACCCCAAGGCTGTGTCAGAGCTCAAGAGGTGAGCATTTGTGGCTCACAAGGTGGACGTCTTCCAGGGCAAGTGGCCATGACAAACGCAATTACATATTGATGTGTGTAAAACCAACTAGTTTTAATCCTACTAACTTAAACACAAAGACAAACACACGAAAGGCAGTGTACCTATCGATTAGCAGTTTAGTTCAGGTAAGTAGGGTATCGAACACAGGGAACGGTAAACAATTAAAATAAATGCTAATATTATCTAAATAAAACAAGTAATAGAAAATGGGTTTTCTCCAGTTTTGCAAGACTAGAAACTTAAATACTTTACTAACACGCAAACTAAGCAACTAATAGCTAAGAAAACAAAGATCAACTAAATTCAATGATTAAAAAGCCCTTCTGTTTAGGTTCGAATCATTTGTTCCCATGGATGATTTTATGGTAAATATATCGAATTAATTCTTCATTGGTTACCGACTAAAGTGATTAGATTCACATTCGCTATAGCTAATCCTTAGAAAACAGATTAATTCAAGCAATGGCCAGTTGTCTAAATTAATGAATTTCCTAGTTTGTTGATTCGGGTTTAGAAAGACTTGTAATTAGCTAATCAAATTGGTGATTCAATTAACCTCTTGTTGATGGTGTATCACACAAGCTCACACATTAACTTGCCTATCCTCAAGTTAATTCTAGTTTCACATTCGTTATTCCTAGACATACAACTATGTGGTCACGTAAATCATATGAAATTAGCAACTAAGAGATGTTCATACAACTTAATTACTGATTTATTAACAGAAGAATAGTTATTGTTAACACATAAGGTTCTTTAACAACCTTAATAAAACATAATCACCAATTAAAATTAATCCTAATCAAATAATCAATCCATGTTCACAAATTCATCTACCTAAATAGAAGTTATGAGTTTTTAGCTCATGATTACAGCAGAAACAAGCTCAAAAACGAAATCAAAGTATGTAAACATGATTCAAATAAAAAATTTACTAAGAATAAACCAAAATTGTTTTGATTCTCTTCACAATTGAATGTAGGGTTGATTCTTCAGTTACTCACGACCTAGCAGCATTTCCAATCGTTTCTCAGCCTCCTAGGGTTTCTCTCCATGCTAGGGTATCGATCTGAAAGTCCCTTTATATAGATTTTCACAAAACAGAGGCTACTCGGCGAGTCCAGCGACCGACTCGCCGAGAACATCACTTAAAATCCGTGTACGGCAAGTCAACGCGTCCAGAATCGCGAAAGTTCGATACAACTCGCCGAGTAATCGATCCTACTCGCCGAGTACGTTTCGAATCAGCATTTTCTCAAAACACGAAAGTCATCCGAAATTGTAGTTTTATTAACATTTTCAATCTCGTCAATCGGAGTTACGGTTCATGAGATATGGCCAAAACACTGACGAGGGGTCAAGGTGTCCAGCAACATCCTTCTTTCTTCAAAATCCAAGATCCAAGCTTCCAATCGCTAGTTCCGCTTCATTTTCCTTTAGAGCATGTCTTTGTTGCTGAAAATGAAATATTTATGCTAATTAAGCACCTTTGGTTCATTATTTGAGATAAAATTAACATAAAGTATTAAGATCATGCATGATTTTTATGACTAAATATGCTCATATCAAAATACCCCACACTTGACTTTTGCTTGCCACCAAGCAAAACTGAATTTTAGTACACTAATATTACATAAGACAATCCCAATCGAACCCTGCCATTATGCCAAGACCGCAACGCATGCATTTGTGTCTAAAATTTTCCTAATAACCCCCCATACTCCAAATACTCACAATCCTCATAAACATTCGCCCACTTTTTCCGAACAATGCTCATTTTATGCATCCCTCCGAATCCATCCTCAGAAAACCTCTTAACCTCAAGGTATTTTTAGTTGAGCAACCCAAACATACATAATCTAGAATTACAACTTTTCGATACCACTATGGAGCTCTTTTGAATTCTTCATTTCCTTGATAATTTGATCTTTGATCTCTTTGAATTCACCACCTTTATTGTTTGATTTTTGATATCTTCAACTTTTTGGATTTCTTGGAATTTTGATCTTTTGATCTTTACTTTAACTTCTCCAAAATTCCTACAAATTTTCTTGTAATTCTCTCTTTTGTTTTTTTACATGTACCTCACGTTTTTTTTCACTCAAAACCTACATGCTTAAGTAAGGGCGCTCAACTTCAACCTTTATTGGTTAACGATAATAATTTTCCTGGATACATTTTTGGTACACAATGCTAAACATATTGCATCCTTGAAACTAAGCGAGGTCGTGTTTTTGTCCCATGATTTCGCTGGAATAAGGAAGCCACAAATGCACTAGAACGTATATAGTCTCAACTAAACATTTGGGTTTTCATGCAATCATCAAATATAATACTAGCATAGAATCCTAATTGCTTTACCAAAATTTTCGAAATTAGCCCTAGCAATTTTAATGCAAAGTTTTCAAAATTTATCATAAATTAACTAAAATTTTAACTAATTTAACCAACCCCCTACCCCACACTTAATTTATGCAATGTCCCCATTGCATATAATGGATGATAAAGAACAATAAAATAAAGAGGGAATTGGAACAAACTCCCCTAGGATAGTAGTCGCAAGGTTAATCTTCTTAATGTAAAGCTCCAACTTCAGCTGACTTTGGCATGGGAACAGCGCATCCATTCCTTGGGTGTCAAAGCTCGTGTGGTTGACAACTCTCAATATGTGGGAAAAAGCATCTTGGAAACGCTTAGAAATGGTCTTCAAAAATATAGCCAATTGCCGCCTTGAATTGAATCAAATCGTCGACTCAAATATAAAAGAAGGAGCAACTCGCCGAGTTTTATGTGGAGACTCGTCGAGTTGAATCGCTATACTCGCAGAAATCGTGAGTTTTTGCTTGGACTCGTCGAGTTAGTATTATGCACTCGACGAGTTCTTGACTCTGATCAGGCCTTTTCTTCTTTCTGCTTTAGCTTTAATTTTGTGTTCAAGGAGAGTATCAAGGTAATAAAACTCCTCATTTTCTTAAGGGACGAGACTCTTTTTAATTTAATATAAACATCGGACTCAACATATCGCTCAAAATCTTCTAATCTTCTCGTAAACGACTCGACCGCTCACTTTAATTCCCTCACGCTTTAAGAATTCATCACCCTAGCTTCTAAAAAGATCAAAGACAAAACCACGTAATAAAAAGGAAAACAAACATCAAAATAAAAATTCCTATATTATCCCTAAATACTAGAAGTTTAAAAGAAAAAGAAAAGCAAACTCGAACGACGGGTTGCCTCCCGCAAGCGCTTCTTTTTGTGTGAGTCTTGAGCTGGACTCTCAACTTAATAAACTTCCAATATACTCAATGCCAATCCATCTGTTGCATTGAATATTTTCTTTGGATCAATTTGTAAAATTTGGCTCTTTTCTTCTAAAATTGGCCAAACGAGCTCGAATTCATGAAACCCAACAATCTTGACAAGGTTTGGAACCGGTTGGATACTAATCATAAATGGATCGCGCTTCAGAACTTTCTCCAAAGCTGGAGTCGTCACCCCACACTTCGAAACACAAACTGAAAATACAGGGGGCCATGTCGTGGTAATGGTCAAACTACAGCTTGGTTCCTGCAATTCAGCTTGTTCTTGTTCTTCGTCTGACCTCTCTGCTAGCAATCTTTCCAGCTCCTCCAAGTCTCTTTCTGGATTAAATTCTTCATCTTGTAACTCAGATGTCCCTTCTGTGTTGGGCAAGATGTTATCTAACCATCTTCCAAATTTCTTCAAATCTTCATCTGAGTCATACTCCTCATCTTCTTGCTCAATTTCGTGTACTACATCTCAAGAAAAGCATCAAAAGCATCAAGATTTGGAAAATACATAATAAATAAAAATTAAAATTAAAATTAAACTATATAAAAAAAATTAATCAATAAAATAAAAACGATAACAATTAGCAAATAAAATTAAATATTTGAACCGTTCCCCGGCAACGGCGTCAAAAACTTGATGTGTGTAAAACCAACTAGTTTTAATCCTACTAACTTAAACACAAAGACAAACACACGAAAGGCAGTGTACCTAGCGATTAGCAGTTTAGTTCAGGTAAGTAGGGTATCTAACACAGGGAACGGTAAACAATTAAAATAAATGCTAATATTATCTAAATAAAACAAGTAATAGAAAATGGGTTTTCTCCAGTTTTACAAGACTAAAAATTTAATTCTTTACTAACATGCAAACTAAGCAACTAATAGCTAAGAAAACAAAGATCAACTAAATTCAATGATTAAAAAGGCCTTCTATTAAGGTTCGAATCGTTTGTTCCCATGGATGATTTTATGGTAAATATATCGAATTAATTCTTCATTGGTTACCGACTAAAGTGATTAGATTCACATTCGCTATAGCTAATCCTTAGAAAACAGATTAATTCAAGCAATGGCCAGTTGTCTAAATTAATGAATTTCCTAGTTTGTTGATTCGGGTTTAGAAAGACTTGTAATTAGCTAATCAAATTGGTGATTCAATTAACCTCTTGTTGATGGTGTATCACACAAGCTCACACATTAACTTGCCTATCCTCAAGTTAATTCTAGTTTCACATTCGTTATTCCTAGACATACAACTATGTGGTCACGTAAATCATATGAAATTAGCAACTAAGAGATGTTCACACAACTTAATTACTGATTTATTAACAGAAGAATAGTTATTGTTAACACATAAGGTTCTTTAACAAGCTTAATAAAACATAATCACCAATTAAAATTAATCCTAATCAAATAATCATTCCATGTTCACAAATTCATCTACCTAAATAGAAGTTATGAGTTTTTAGCTCATGATTACAGCAGAAACAAGCTCAAAAACGAAATCAAAGTATGTAAACATGATTTAAATAAAAAATTTACTAAGAATAAACCAAAATTGTTTTGATTCTCTTCACAATTGAATGTAGGGTTGATTCTTCAGTTACTCACGACCTAGCAGCATTTCCAATCGTTTCTCAGCCTCCTAGGGTTTCTCTCCATGCTAGGGTATCGATCTGAAAGTCCCTTTATATAGATTTTCACAAAACAGAGGCTACTCGGCGAGTCCAGCGACCGACTCGCCGAGAACATCACTTAAAACCCGTGTACGGCAAGTCAACGCGTCCAGAATCGCGAAAGTTCGATACAACTCGCCGAGTAATCGACCCTACTCGCCGAGTACGTTTCGAATCAGCACTTTCTCAGAACACGAAAGTCATCCGAAATTTTAGTTTTCATAACATTTTGAATCTCGTCAATCGGAGTTACGGTTCATGAGATATGGCCAAAACACTAACGAGGGGTCAAGGTGTCCAGCAACATCCTTCTTTCTTCAAAATCCAAGATCCAAGCTTCCAATCGCTAGTTCCGCTTCATTTTCCTTTAGAGCATGTCTTTGTTGCTGAAAATGAAATATTTAAGCTAATTAAGCACTTTTGGTTCATTATTTGAGATAAAATTAACATAAAATATTAAGATCATGCATGATTTTTATGACTAAATATGCTCATATCAAAATACCCCACACTTGACTTTTGCTTGCCACCAAGCAAAACTGAATTTTAGTACACTAATATTACATAAGACAATCCCAATCGAACCCTGCCATTATGCCAAGACCGCAACGCATGCATTTGTGTCTAAAATTTTCCTAATAACCCCCCATACTCCAAATACTCACAATCCTCATAAACATTCGCCCACTTTTTCCGAACAATGCTCATTTTATGCATCCCTCCGAATCCATCCTTAGAAAACCTCTTAACCTCAAGGTATTTTTAGTTGAGCAACCCAAACATACATAATCTAGAATTACAACTTTTCGATACCACTATGGAGCTCTTTTGAATTCTTCACTTCCTTGATAATTTGATCTTTGATCTCTTTGAATTCACCACCTTTACTGTTTGATTTTTGATATCTTCAACTTTTTGGATTTCTTGGAATTTTGATCTTTTGATCTTTACTTTAACTTCTCCAAAATTCCTACAAATTTTCTTGTAATTCTCTCTTTTGTTTTTTTACATGTACCTCACTTTTTTTTCACTCAAAACCTACATGCTTAAGCAGGGGCGCTCAACTTCAACCTTTATTGGTTAACGATAATAATTTTCCTGGATACATTTCTGGTACACGATGCTAAACATATTGCATCCTTGAAACTAAGCGAGGTCGTGTTTTTGTCCCATGATTTCACTAGAATAAGGAAGCCACAAATGCACTAGAACGTATATAGGCTCAACTAAACATTTGGGTTTTCATGCAATCATCAAATATAATACTAGCATAGAATCCTAATTGCTTGACCAAAATTTTCTAAATTATCCCTAGCAATTTAAATGCAAAATTTTCAAAATTTATCATAAATTAACTAAAATTTTAACTAATTTAACCAACCCCCTACCCCACATTTAATTTATGCAATGTCCCCATTGCATATAATGCATGATAAAGAACAATAAAATAAAGAGGGAATTGGAACAAACTCCCCTAGGATAGTAGTCGCGAGGTTAATCTTCTTAATGTAAAGCTCCAACTTCAGCTGACTTTGGCATGGGAACAGCGCATCCATGCCTTGGGTGTCAAAGCTCGTGTGGTTGACAACTCTCAATATGTGGGAAAAAGAATCTTGGAAACGCTTAGAAATGGTCTTCAAAAATATAGCCAATTGCCGCCTTGAATTGAATCAAATCGTCGACTCAAATATAAAAGAAGGAGCAACTCGCCGAGTTTTATGTGGAGACTCGCCGAGTTGAATCGCTATACTCGCAGAAATCGTGAGTTTTTGCTTGGACTCGTCGAGTTAGTATTATGCACTCGACGAGTTCTTGACTCTGATCAGGCCTTTTCTTCTTTCTGCTTCAGCTTTAATTTTGTGTTCAAGGAGAGTATCAAGGTAATAAAACTCCTCATTTTCTTAAGGGAGGAGACTCTTTTTAATTTAATATAAACATCGGACCAACATATCGCTCAAAATCTTCTAATCTTCTCGTAAACGACTCGACCGCTCACTTTAATTGCCTCACGCTTTAAGAATTCATCACCCTAGCTTCTAAAAAGATCAAAGACAAAACCACGTAATAAAAAGGAAAACAAACATCAAAATAAAAATTCCTATATTATCCCTAAATACTAGAAGTTTAAAAGAAAAAGAAAAGAAAACTCTAACGACGGGTTGCCTCCCGCAAGCGCTTCTTTTTGTGCGAGTCTTGGGCTGGACTCTCAACTTAATAAACTTCCAATATACTCAATGCCAATCCATCCGTTGCATTGAATATTTTCTTTGGATCAATTTGTAAAATTTGGCTCTTTTCTTCTAAAATTGGCCAAACGAGCTCGAATTCATGAAACCCAACAATCTTGACAAGGTTTGGAACCAGTTGGATACTAATCATAAATGGATCGCGCTTCAGAACTTTCTCCAAAGCTGGAGTCGTCACCCCACACTTCGAAACACAAACTGAAAATACAGGGGGCCATGTCGTGGTAATGGTCAAACTACAGCTTGGTTCCTGCAATTCAGCTTGTTCTTGTTCTTCGTCTGACCTCTCTGCTAGCAATCTTTCCAGCTCCTCCAAGTCTCTTTCTGGATTAAATTCTTCATCTTGTAACTCAGATGTCCCTTCTGTGTTGGGCAAGATGTTATCTAACCATCTTCCAAATTTCTTCAAATCTTCATCTGAGTCATACTCCTCATCTTCTTGCTTAATTTCCTGTACTACATCCTCAAGAAAAGCATCAAAAGCATCGAGATTTGGAAAATACATAATAAATAAAAATTAAAATTAAAATTAAACTATATAAAAAAATTAATCAATAAAATAAAAACGATAACAATTAGCAAATAAAATTAAATATTTGAACCGTTCCCCGGCAACGGCGCCAAAAACTTGATGTGTGTAAAACCAACTAGTTTTAATCCTACTAACTTAAACACAAAGACAAACACATGAAAGGCAGTGTACCTAGCGATTAGCAGTTTAGTTCAGGTAAGTAGGGTATCTAACACAGGGATTGGTAAACAATTAAAAGAAATGCTAATATTATCTAAATAAAACAAGTAATAGAAAATGGGTTTTCTCCAGTTTTACAAGACTAAAAACTTAAATACTTTACTAGCACGCAAACTAAGCAACTAATAGCTAAGAAAACAAAGATCAACTAAATTCAATGATTAAAAAGGCCTTCTGTTTAGGTTCGAATCCTTTGTTCCCATGGATGATTTTATGGTAAATATATCGAATTAGTTCTTCATTGGTTACCGACTAAAGTTATTAGATTCACATTCGCTATTGCTAATCCTTAGAAAACAGATTAATTCAAGCAATGGCCAGTTGTCTAAATTAATGAATTTCCTAGTTTGTTGATTCGGGTTTAGAAAGACTTGTAATTAGCTAATCAAATTGGTGATTCAATTAACCTCTTGTTGATGGTGTATCACACAAGCTCACACATTAACTTGCCTATCTTCAAGTTAATTCTGGTTTCACATTCGTTATTCCTAGACATACAACTATGTGGTCACGTAAATCATATGAAATTATCAACTAAGAGATGTTCATACAACTTAATTGCTGATTTATTAACAGAAGAATAGTTATTGTTAACACATAAGGTTCTTTAACAAGCTTAATAAAACATAATCACCAATTAAAATTAATCCTAATCAAATAATCAATCCATGTTCACAAATTCATCTACCTAAACAGAAGTTATGAGTTTTTAGCTCATGATTACAGCAGAAATAAGCTCAAAAACGAAATCAAAGTATGTAAACATGATTCAAATCAAAAAGTTACTAAGAATAAACCAAAATTGTCTTGATTCTCTTCACAATTGAATGTAGGGTTGATTCTTCAGTTCCTCATGACCTAGCAGCACTTCCAATCGTTTCTCAGCCTCCTAGGGTTTCTCTCCATGCTAAGGTATCGATCTGAAGGTCCCTTTATATAGATTATCACAAAACAGAGGCTACTCGGCGAGTCCAGTGACCTACTCGCCGAGTACATCACTTAAAACCCGTGTACGGCAAGTCAACGCGTCCAGAATTGCGAAAGTTCGATACAACTCGCCGAGTAATCGACCCTACTCGCCGAGTACGTTTCGAATCAGCATTTTCTCAAAACACGAAAGTCATCCGAAATTGTGTCTAGTTTTCAGAAAATTTTGAATCTCGTCAATCGGAGTTACGGTTCATGAGATATGGCCAAAACACTGACGAGGGGTCAAGCTGTCCAGCAACATCCTTCTTTCTTCAAAATCCAAGATCCAAGCTTCCAATCGCTAGTTCCGCTTCATTTTCCTTTAGAGCATGTCTTTGTTGCTGAAAATGAAATATTTAAGCTAATTAAGCACCTTTGGTTCATTATTTGAGATAAAATTAACATAAAGTATTAAGATCATGCATGATTTTTATGAATACATATGCTCATATCAAAATACCCCACACTTGACTTTTGCTTGCCACCAAGCAAAACTGAATTTTAGTACACTAATATTACATAAGACAATCCCAATCGAACCCTGCCATTATCCCAAGACCGCAACGCATGCATTTGTGTCTAAAATTTTCCTAATAACCCCCCATACTCCAAATACTCACAATCCTCATAAACATTCGCCCACTTTTTCCGAACAATGTTCATTTTATGCATCTCTCCGAATCCATCCTCAAAAAACCTTTTAACCTCAAGGTATTTTTAGTTGAGCAACCCAAACATACATAATCTAGAATTACAACTTTTCGATACCACTATGGAGCTCTTTTGAATTCTTCATTTCCTTGATAATTTGATCTTTGATCTCTTTGAATTCACCACCTTTATTGTTTGATATTTGATATCTTCAACTTTTTGGATTTCTTGGAATTTTGATCTTTTGATCTTTACTTTAACTTCTCCAAAATTCCTACAAATTTTCTTGTAATTCTGTCTTTTGTTTTTTTACATGTACCTCACTTTTTTTTCACTCAAAACCTACATGCTTAAGTAGGGGCGCTCAACTTCAACCTTTATTGGTTAACGATAATAATTTTCCTGGATACATTTCTGGTACACGATGCTAAACATATTGCATCCTTGAAACTAAGCGAGGTCGTGTTTTTGTCCCATGATTTCACTGGAATAAGGAAGCCACAAATGCACTAGAACGTATATAGGCTCAACTAAACATTTGGGTTTTCATGCAATCATCAAATATAATACTAGCATAGAATCCTAATTGCTTTACCAAAATTTTCGAAATTAGCCCTAGCAATTTTAATGCAAAGTTTTCAAAATTTATCATAAATTAACTAAAATTTTAACTAATTTAACCAACCCCCTACCCCACACTTAATTTATGCAATGTCCCCATTGCATATAATGGATGATAAAGAACAATAAAATAAAGAGGGAATTGGAACAAACTCCCCTAGGATAGTAGTCGCGAGGTTAATCTTCTTAATGTAAAGCTCCAACTTCAGCTGACTTTGGCATGGGAACAGCGCATCCATGCCTTGGGTGTCAAAGCTCGTGTGGTTAACAACTCTCAATATGTGGGAAAAAGCATCTTGGAAACGCTTAGAAATGGTCTTCAAAAATATAGCCAATTGCCGCCTTGAATTGAATCAAATCGTCGACTCAAATATAAAAGAAGGAGCAACTCGCCGAGTTTTATGTGGAGACTCGCCGAGTTGAATCGCTATACTCGCAGAAATCGTGAGTTTTTGCTTGGACTCGTCGAGTTAGTATTATGCACTCGACGAGTTCTTGACTCTGATTAGGCCTTTTCTTCTTTCTGCTTCAGCTTTAATTTTGTGTTCAAGGAGAGTATCAAGGTAATAAAACTCCTCATTTTCTTAAGGGACGAGACTCTTTTTAATTTAATATAAACATCGGACTCAACATATCGCTCAAAATCTTCTAATCTTCTCGTAAACGACTCGACCGCTCAATTTAATTGCCTCACGCTTTAAGAATTCATCACCCTAGCTTCTAAAATGATCAAAGACAAAACCACGTAATAAAAAGGAAAACAAACATCAAAATAAAAATTCCTATATTATCCCTAAATACTAGAAGTTTAAAAGAAAAAGAAAAGAAAACTCTAACGACGGGTTGCCTCCCGCAAGCGCTTCTTTTTGTGCGAATCTTGAGCTGGACTCTCAACTTAATAAACTTCCAATATACTCAATGCCAATCCATCTGTTGCATTGAATATTTTCTTTGGATCAATTTGTAAAATTTGGCTCTTTTCTTCTAAAATTGGCCAAACGAGCTCGAATTCATGAAACCCAACAATCTTGACAAGGTTTGGAACCGGTTGGATACTAATCATAAATGGATCGCGCTTCAGAACTTTCTCCAAAGCTGGAGTCGTCACCCCACACTTCGAAACACAAACTGAAAATACAGGGGGCCATGTCGTGGTAATGGTCAAACTACAGCTTGGTTCCTGCAATTCAGCTTGTTCTTGTTCTTCGTCTGACCTCTCTGCTAGCAATCTTTCTAGCTCCTCCAAGTCTCTTTCTGGATTAACTTCTTCATCTTGTAACTCAGATGTCCCTTCTGTGTTGGGCAAGATGTTATCTAACCATCTTCCAAATTTCTTCAAATCTTCATCTGAGTCATACTCCTCATCTTCTTGCTTAATTTCATGTACTACATCCTCAAGAAAAGCATCAAAAGCATCGAGATTTGGAAAATACATAATAAATAAAAATAAAAATTAAAATTAAACTATATAAAAAAAATTAATCAATAAAATAAAAACGATAACAATTAGCAAATAAAATTAAATATTTGAACCGTTCCCCGGCAACGGCGCCAAAAACTTGATGTGTGTAAAACCAACTAGTTTTAATCCTACTAACTTAAACACAAAGACAAACACATGAAAGGCAGTGTACCTAGCGATTAGCAGTTTAGTTCAGGTAAGTAGGGTATCTAACACAGGGAATGGTAAACAATTAAAAGAAATGCTAATATTATCTAAATAAAACAAGTAATAGAAAATGGGTTTTCTCCAGTTTTACAAGACTAAAAACTTAAATACTTTACTAGCACGCAAACTAAGCAACTAATAGCTAAGAAAACAAAGATCAACTAAATTCAATGATTAAAAAGGCCTTCTGTTTAGCTTCGAATCATTTGTTCCCATGGATGATTTTATGGTAAATATATCGAATTAGTTCTTCATTGGTTACCGACTAAAGTGATTAGATTCACATTCGCTATAGCTAATCCTTAGAAAACAGATTAATTCAAGCAATGGCCAGTTGTCTAAATTAATGAATTTCCTAGTTTGTTGATTCAGGTTTAGAAAGACTTGTAATTAGCTAATCAAATTGGTGATTCAATTAACCTCTTGTTGATGGTGTATCACACAAGCTCACACATTAACTTGCCTATCTTCAAGTTAATTTTGGTTTCACATTCGTTATTCCTAGACATACAACTATGTGGTCACGTAAATCATATGAAATTATCAACTAAGAGATGTTCATACAACTTAATTGCTGATTTATTAATAGAAGAATAGTTATTGTTAACACATAAGGTTCTTTAACAAGCTTAATAAAACATAATCACCAATTAAAATTAATCCTAATCAAATAATCAATCCATGTTCACAAATTCATCTACCTAAACAGAAGTTATGAGTTTTTAGCTCATGATTACAGCAGAAACAAGCTCAAAAACGAAATCAAAGTATGTAAACATGATTCAAATCAAAAGGTTACTAAGAATAAACCAAAATTGTCTTGATTCTCTTCACAATTGAATGTAGGGTTGATTCTTCAGTTCCTCACGACCTAGCAGCACTTCCAATCGTTTCTCAGCCTCCTAGGGTTTCTCTCCATGCTAGGGTATCGATCTGAAAGTCCCTTTATATAGATTTTCACAAAACAGAGGCTACTCGGCGAGTCCAGTGACCTACTCGCCGAGTACATCACTTAAAACCCGTGTACGGCAAGTCAACGCGTCCAGAATCGCGAAAGTTCGATACAACTCGCCGAGTAATCGACCCTACTCGCCGAGTACGTTTCAAATCAGCATTTTCTCAAAACACGAAAGTCATCCGAAATTGTGTCTAGTTTTCAGAACATTTTGAATCTCGTCAATCGGAGTTACGGATCATGAGATATGGCCAAAACACTGATGAGGGGTCAAGCTGTCGAGCAACATCCTTCTCTCTTCAAAATCCAAGATCCAAGCTTCCAATCGCTAGTTCCGCTTCATTTTCCTTTCGAACATGTCTTTGTTGCTGAAAATGAAATATTTAAGCTAATTAAGCACCTTTGGTTCATTATTTGAGATAAAATTAACATAAAGTATTAAGATCATGCATGGTTTTATGACTAAATATGCTCATATCACATATAGAGCTCACAAGGTGAGCCTAGCTCACGAGGAGAGCATATGTGGTTCACCAGGTGAACCTAGTTTTTTTAGCCCTATAAATAGAATTCGAAGGGCAGCCGATTTAGGTAGCTACTTTCTTACTTTCCCACTCCCGATACTCTCTCTAAGCCCTATTTTAACCCCTCGAAGCCCCGGTATCATCCCGATACCCGAAGCAAGTCCCAATGCCCGAAGATCCCTAGAAGAAAAGAGTTTCCGAGCCGAAGCTCTGCCTACGAGAAGGTTGGTGTGTGAAGATCTTCTAGTTTCACCGAAGAAATACTACTTCTATAAGCAGTAGTGTTGTCCAATCATCTTCTGATCAAGTGAGTGTGTTGTTACTTTCTTTTACCGCATAGATATGAAGTATTTGCTATGAAATACGGGCTATATGTTTATACGTTGTTTGTTTACTTGAGATGGTTGTTGAATGAATGTTTTATAAAGATTTTTAAATGATTTAAGCTATATATGTAATTTATATCTCCAAATATGTTGGGTAGAACATGGTTAGATGAAATAGTTGATGTGAGGAGATATAATAAGTGTTTCTAAACTCTATGTGTTCACTTGGTGTATTTGAACTCTATGTGTTCGTTATGTATTTTTGAAGTCTATGTGTTCACTTGGTTTTTGAACTCAACGTGTTCATTAGGTATTTTTGAACTCTATGTGTTCACTTGGTGTTTGAACTCAATGTGTTCATTAGGTATTTTTGAACTCTACGTGTTCACTTGGTATTTATGAACTCAATGTGTTCATAAAGTATTTTTGAACTAGATGTGTTCACTTGGTGTTGTTGAACTGAGTGTGTTCACTAAGTGTTTAGAACTAAGTATTCACTAGATGTTTTGAATTAAGTGTTCACTAGGAGTGTTAGAACTAGGTGTTCGTTAAGTATGTTGAACTAAGTGTTTACTGTTTGTAATTTGAGGACCTTGGCAGTGGTGGACTTTGTGTTAATTCCTTAGGTCAATCCTTAGGAATAAACGAATAAAGGATAGTTTATTCTTAGGGTAAATCCTTAAGAAATAAAGGAGATAATGGGAATGGGTAATTTATATTAATTGATTCATTGATTGATTGATGATTGAATATAATAATTATATTATTGTGGGTCGAAAACCCTATATGCTCACCAGGCTCCCAAGGCTGACCCAATTAGGTTTCTTTGCATTACAGGTAATGGCACAAGAGTATAAGTTGGTGGACTTGAAGAGAGATTTTGGATAATAGACTAGTAGTTGTAAATAACTGCTGTAAGGTCGAATTGTATTCTTTATGATTTTGGTCTATATCGGTACATGACATCCCGAGGTTTTATTATTTAATGAAAATACAATATCTTTGAGAAATTTTTTTGATAAATTTTATCATATTTTTTTTGGGAACGAATTATGCAACTCTTTTAATCAAAGGATTACTCTGATTTTATAAAACAAAGCATAAACAAATCGGTCTTTTCTGGTCGTGAATTTGCGAATGTCACAGGTTCGTGGGTGATTTTTGTCTACGGTGCCCTTGGGATTTGAAAAAGTTTTGGCACGTGAATTACTATCAGGTTTTTACTTACTGATGGATTGATGTGATTTTGAAGGTTCTGGAGTTGGTAAAATGTATTTCCACTTTGGATCATTTAAGGAATATCTTTGAAAATAATATTTTTGAAAAGATGTGACTTTCTTTTGGGATTTTGCAGGGGTGTTTGAAAAAAATTTCGTTACTGTACATTCCTTTTTGTTTGAACCTTTGACCATCGTGATTCTTGAAAGATTTTTAGCAGATGTGGTTTTTTCAAGACCTTTTTTATTTGAAATTTGTTTGAAAATTTTGTTTTTGTAGTCAGTATCCCTTTTTACCTCAGGACCTAAGCTCTTCTTTGAAAGCCAAATTTGCTTGAGTTTTTGGAGAACCATAGTCAGAAATGTTTAACTGCGGTTTCTTGAAAACCTTTGTCTATTTTGAAAAACGAGGACTCAAGTCATCGGAAATAAAGAGTTCAAGCTCTTGTGAACATTGACCATATTCAAAATTTTCAATTGGTAATTCGTGAAGGATGGGTTGAATGGTCATTGTGCTTATGACTGTGGTCTGCGGTGCGGATGACTGGATCGCCGCAGAGTAAGTCAATGATGATTCATTGTTTGGACATTTTATGGAAGGTAAGGATGGACAATTTACAACTGCTTCTCGTCCTTCCACAATGATTTCTTCATCTACATCTAAAGAGGACTGAGAATCGGGACAAATTGTGCCAATGATGGGTATTTGATCACTTGGATGACCAGAGGATTCATGAAGAATTTCCTCGATGGCACAATTGTTACTTAGTTCATGAAGTCGACTGAAGTGGCATCTTATGTCTTTAGGAAATGTTTTATCACTAACTGGATAATGAAACTCACGATCCAGTGGGACATATGGTCGATCAACATTGAATCGGGGAGTTGAGTCCTCATTGGTTGAGTACCTAATGGACCATCCCCAATTATAGGTGTTGTCCACAGTCCCGTTGGTAACTAAGTTTTCAATTGCTCCGGATTCATTAAAGACATTTTCAATTAATTGATTTAAATGTACAATTTCTTTTTGGGCTAAATCCCTTTGATTTAAACCAATTTCTAACTGAGTTTCATTCAACATCCTATCATCTTTTTCTAACAACAAGTCCTTTTCTAGCATAGCAACCTTAAGTCTCTTATCCTCAAGTCTTCCACTCACATAATATAGCTCTTGGGACACTATATTCTTTTTATCTAGTGCTTTGGTTTAGTTTGAAAGGACGGCAGCACATGTGTCATTAATTCTTTCTAAGTATGGTTCACAATCATGCATGCTGAAACTATTAGAATGGATCATGATTTTTACCTGTTCGATGATGCTGAGGTTGCCAATTCTTGGCCATGTACCATCAGTTTCTCTCCAACTTCGTCGATCTGTCCTCTTCAGTAGCTGCAACCATGCATATCTTCCTTTTTCCTTTGATGTTGTCAAAATCTTCATCCTCATCTCCGGATGACCGCACCGGATGATCACTTTTCACATGAGGAACATATGCTCTTTCCTTTTCTTTTTCTTCCATTTCTTGGGCCATTCTAAGATAGAATGCCTTGTCCTTAGCCACATTTGCTTTGCAGTCTTTTGCAAAGTGATTTTCTTTATTACATTTGCGACAAATGATGACTTCACTTGTCTCTTCAGTTGAGGTACCGAAGTCTGTTGTTTTGCTGGACTGCGGTGCCTCCTTAGAATGAAGTGCATTATGTGGTTGCGGTGGATGGCGAGGGTTTCAAGGATATCATGAGTGGTTAGACTGTGGATTGAAGTTATGGATAAAAGGTGGTTTTGTGAACTGCTAATTCTTACGAAATGAGGTTCGTGGTAGTCGGTTGAAATGATGGCTAACCAGGGCAATGGCCTTTTGGAATTCTTCTTCATCATCCATTTCAGCATCATCTTCATATGACTGCGGTGGGTTGTCATATGAAAGTGGGAAGGATGATTTGGTAGGATATGAGTAGTGTGAGGTCTTGGTTTGTGGGGATTAAGTTATCAGGGTAAGTAGTTCATCGAGGTCATCACAATCTTTCAGCATAGTTGATTCTTGTGCCTGAAGTTCTCCATACAGTTTGAACAAAGACAAAGTATGGGTCTTTCTATCCCCTTATACAATCATTTTTGTAGTAGACCAGTGTCTTCCCAAACCATTGAGAAACTGTAGGTTTGTTTTGTGATTGCTTCGAATTGTACCAACTTTTGATAGTTTCATAATGATGAGGTCAAATCGTTTGAGCAAGTCATCAACACTTTCACCAGGAAGAGCTTTAAAATTGTTGAACTCATTGAGATAGTGGTGCGTTTCTTATCCTAAGCTTGTTCAGACCCTTGATAGAGATTTTTGAGGACATCCCAAATATCCTTAGCAGATTTGCAATTGATGATGATGTCAAAGTTGTCTGGAGCTACACCGCAATAGATTTCATAGAAGGCTATGGCATCATTTTCTATTTTGTCAAGATCATCTTTGGTTGGTCGATTCATTGCAACCGGACTAGGGATGTCAATGGGGCCAAACGGGAGCGGAAATAGCTGCCCCCGCCCCCGCTCCCGAAATCACTTGTTGCCCCCGCCCCCGGTTCCCCCATTTAAACAGCCCTCGGTCCCGCTCCCGGTTACCTCCATCGCCCCGTTCCCTGGTCCCCCCCGGTCTATCGACTTAAAAATGGATTTTTTTGGTAAAAAAATGCTATGTTTTAGACTAAAAAGACTATTTTTAATAACTTAAAAAGCTTAAAACCTAATCTTTTAGAAACAAAAAAAAAAAAAATCCAACATTATGAATCCAACATTACAAAACACCAATTCCAACAATCTTACAAAGATAAATCCAATATTACAAATGCAAAATACAACAAATCCAAAATTACAAATATAAAATACCAACATGTCCTACATCTTCAATATCCATTAATTTCCTTCAACCCTTTATTCACTGACATTTGAATATCCTCCCTAAATAAATAACAAAAATAATAATAAAATAAATTGTTATCTTAGTTTATTCAATACAAAACGACAAATTTAATAATTTTACATCAATTCGCTCGTCGTCTTCATCGGAATGTAAATCATCACCATGAATAACACAGCCTAACCAAGAAAAAATAAATAAAGGTAATAAGAAAAATATATTAAAATGAAAAAAAACAATTGGTTCAAGCAAATTCATACATACCTTTTTATGCATGATTTATGGTGAGAATGCATCCCTTTGGTTCCATTATTGGTTGTATAAGTAATTTCCTTTCTACAATACTTACAAACCGCCATTTTGGTTCCATTAACTTCTTCATAGGTGAAATGACGCCACATTGGAGATACAAATTTCATTGTTCCTCGCTACAATTAACTGCAGAATTGGTGGTATCATTAACCGTGGTTGAATCATTGGGTTGATTTGGCTCTGTTGAAGACATAACTACAAAAGTCTGAAAATGGTTCACACAAATATACTAATCAGCATTATTTTTTCATAGAAATAGCAAAATTTGTACACAACTAAAATCTTTACACAACTACAATCTTTACACAACTACAATCTTTACACAACTACAATATGTAAACATGAGTACATCATGAAATATAGTGAACAACTACAATATGTAAACATGACTGTATTACAGTGAGTAGTGAACAAAGTTAGATTTGCAACCAATCAAAATAAACATGAGTATATCATGAAATATAGTGAACAACAAACTAGCAGTCAACAACAGTCATCAAAAAACCACAAAAAGTCAAAATACACATGACTATATTACTTATTTCCGATTTCTGGTGGAGAAGTCAACTGGGATGCGAGAAACAAAAATCTTGAAGTCACAGACTCACAGTCGCATCTTAGTGGAGTAGTCGCAGACTAGCAGTCGAACTGTGAAGACTTGACATTGAGATACAGAAGTTGAGAGGCGAGAAACAGCAAACTCCAAACCTTAAATTGAGATTTTAAATAACTTACCTCTGATTTCTGGTGGAGAAGTCAACTAGGAGGCGAGAAATCGAAATCGTGAAGTCACAGTCATTGGTCGCGTTTTTTGGTGGAGAAATCACCGATTGAGTAATTGACTGACTCATCGACGTCGTCAATATCTACTCTCCAGTCGTCGTTGATTGAGTCGATGGTCGATTTCTACTGCCTGCTAGTCGATTCAGTCTTGACAGTCGTCGTTCAATGTTTGGAGTTGGACTTTGGGTCTTTGGGAAGAGGAAGGGAAGACCGAATAAAACGTATGGCATCGGTGATTTGTGAATTGTGAAGCCCTAATATTAAAATCAGTTTCCCCCATAACCCATTTCTATTTTATATTAAATAAATATATTTTTTATATAAATATAATGTGGCCCCCGCGGGAGTACGGGACGGAAATACTCACTCCTGACCCCGGTCCCGAAAATAACTGGGGGTTAATATCGCCCCCGCTCCCGCTCCCACTCCCGCTCCCGAATTTTTTTTTAAAATTACTCCCGTACGGTATTGGGGTCCCGCGACGGTTTTTGACATCCCTAAACAGGACCTCCACCTAGTCTTGCTTGAGTACCATCTGCTTGAACAGAAGTAAGAACATGGACATGAGGTCCTTCTTCCACAGATCTCCACACATCTCTTCCAAGCCTCTTAAGATACATTTCCATTCTTTGGGACCCATTGTGGTATTCATTTGCAACAAGTATTGGAGCTATGTTCGAGCCTCCAACATTGTTGGAAACGTTCACTGATAAAGCTTGTGCCAAATTTCCCTTTTTTGTTGTTTTTTTTTAAGAATGAGCTCTAGTGGTATAGAAGGCTTTTCAAAATCAG
Organism: Lactuca sativa; assembly: GCF_002870075.4. Taxonomy (NCBI): domain Eukaryota; kingdom Viridiplantae; phylum Streptophyta; class Magnoliopsida; order Asterales; family Asteraceae; genus Lactuca; species Lactuca sativa. Next base: position 122,143,313 of record NC_056626.2, read on the forward strand.
AGTTTTGTTTCAAAAGCAACCACTTTGGCTCTGATACCAATTATTGAGAGAAAAACTTTTGAGAAACACTTGAACAAATGTTAGTACAAGATAATAGTTGTGGAATAATTTAATCTTAAAGGATCATGTAAGCTTAACAATAATAAGTTAGAGTTGTTAGATAGTTAGTTGCGGAATTATAAAGTGTTGAAAAGTAAAGGAAATGTAAATGACAACAGGTTATATCAAGTATACACCAAACTGATTCATAATGAGGTTTGCATTCAAACACAAGTTAGTATATGTGATTAGTTTAAGGTGAAGAGGATCTTGAGTATTAGATAAGATATAATAGAGATAAGAGAGAATGATCTTGGTATTTTAGAGTGAAAGTTCAGAATGAACTTTTTGAAGTGGTAAGAAGTGGTAATATTACATGAAGACGAGAACTCTATTTATAGAGTCTCAAAAAGTTACATCCTGAATAAACAATAATAAAACTATTAACTTAAGTGATAATACAAGGTTCACTGGATAAACTAAAGCTAACATGCTAAGTCAGTTGACGTAACAAAAGGTCTTCACTATGGTAGTGGAAGTTGCAGTTCACTATGCGTTCAACGTAACTGTAGTAGGCACTCATCATTGCGGTAGTAGCATCAACTGCGGTAGACAGAAATATGATTGCGGATAAGTTTAGAGGGTCACTTTATGTAACAATAGTTCTTGAGCTATACCGGAGAGGAAAAGTCTACCTGGGTATAAAGATTCTATTTTGTCTTTTCAGTAATAAAACAATGATCAACTTTATACTGACATTTCTTAGTAGACTAAACAAATCAGTCATGGGAAATAGGGTCATCCAAGCTACTCTTATTTTATAATTTAATGTGTATTGTTTTGTCTTGTAAATAAATGATCTTCTTCATCAATCTATTAAGGCTCTCCACTTCTGATATCTTTTTTGTGTAATCATTATATTAATATAAAAATCTTTTTTATCAAGATTATCTTTCATATTTAGTTGTTCATCACTTTCTAACCTCGTCTTGAATGCAAGACTTGTTACGATTCAACCAAATTATTATTTACTTGCATATATTTTAAAGTAAACTTGTTGTTATATCTCTTCCTTACTATTCCGCAATCTAGTTATTATTGAGCTTAATTAAAAGATCCATTAATTATGCACTTATCTCAATATCATTCAGGGATTAAACCTCTTTTTTTCTCAACAATTTAATCACTGTTATCTATAGATATAGACCAAATATGATTCTCATAAGAAGCATCATTAATGTCCGATTTGTCCAGACGTTTCATAACAAATATTTGCTTTGGTGTACGTTTGACTTTTGGAAAAAACAATTGCCTTTTTCATTCAAATTTGTTACACTTCCATTTTCAAAGAAATGTCTCAAATTAATTTGATTTTTACCAGTTTAACCAAAGTAGAACAATCAATTTCATCCTCAACTGAAGTTTCACTCATTTCGTTTTCATCAAATTCAGAATCAATCGTAGAATCATGATTTTCATCTGAAATCAATTTCTTACACAACAAGTTTCATTTACCAATCGAATTATTTATGATTTGTTATTTGTCTTCTTCTGTTAACACATATTTCATCATGGATTCACATTTTCTTTTGATTTCAAATATTCCTTAATCTTTTCGAATCCAGCCGTATATGAATATCTCAAAGATCCATCAGATGAAACTAAAGATTCATGTTTGTAATACTCAACATCTATTTCCTCTTCTTGAAATTCATATAAGGGAAACATCTTTCTATGCATCTCTTTTACAATATCATAGTTCAAATAAAGTTGTGAGATGTTATTATTAGAGGCGACGAGCTAATTGACAACAAATATTTCTTTGTTGCATTACAATTATATTATCTTGTATTAACATAATAACATCATCCCTAACTCTATCTAGTTCAACTTCCAAATCCTCAATCCTTATTCTTTTCTCGTCATGTCTAACAATAACTCTACTAAGATTGTCATCAAGATTAAAAACTCTTATGCGAATCCATTTCAAACTTTAGATAAACTCATAAATTGTACCTTGTTGATTACCTTTTTGCTAACCTCCACATGCTCACTAACAGTTTTGCTAGACATACTCATGTCCAAACTCACACCATCATCAGTGAAATACCCTTGACTCCTCGAACTTACATTTTGAACCATAAAACACCTTCTACTACTCGCTTTCTCCTCCATGTTTGCGGCATAGCAGGCTCCATGTGTTGGCCTACGAATTTCATCATCATCCAAATTCGTTGACCACACCTCTATGTTTTCGCTATCATTGTAATCCTCTTCAACTATTAGTGATTTTCTAGTGAGCTTCAACTTGCGAAGATCTTTAATTTCCAGACATAATAGGCTTCATTCTTTTCCTTCTCTTTAATCTCGTTTTCTTTCACTTAAAATGCACTCTTTTGCAAAATGATTTTTTTCATTACAATAGTTACAATCAAATCCTAAATCTCCAACCAACTTCTTTTCTTTCTTCTCATCTTCTCTTTGATAAACCTTGTATCCATCATTTTTTATTTTCTCAAATCTTTCATCCTTTGAAACTGTTTCCTCCTTTATCATTTCTTCCAAGGTTGTTGTTTTTTAACTTTGAGAAGTTTTTCTTGAAACTTTTCTTAAGGATTCTAAACATCAAATCCTTCTCCTCACTAGTAAACTCATCATTAATAGCATCCGAATCGAAATCTTCGGCAATCACTTTGGCCTTCTTTCATTTTGTATTTTCTTCTTTTGTAAAAAGTGTTAAAGTCTAACATTTGAAATTGGCTTCACCTCACTCGTTACTTTAGTTTCTTGTGATTTAAGAATACCAATCATTTGAGCCACAGAGTAAATTTTGACTTGTTCATGAGCTTTACCAATAAAACAATCTTTTTCAATTCTGATCTTAATTCATTCATGAAAGTTACTTTCTACTCAATATCTTCCCTCTTTTATTTCAATAAACTACTCAACAGATGATTATATTTCTTAGTAAATTGATCAAGATTTTAATCCGGCTTATGTTTGAAAGATCTAAATTTTAAAAGAAGAGTTGTTTGAATTGAATGTTTTTGATCTTCATCTCCTAAGTACAATTCCTTCATTCTTTTCCATATATCATGTACAATATCTAATGAACCAACGAATCTAAATTTATCTGGTGGAAGAGCGCATCGAAGATATCTTTTAGCATGTATTTTGTTTTGAAGTCTCTTGTTCTCATCTACAACTAAATCTTTGGAATTAATAAAAAAATTCTAACAAATCAGTCTGAGGTAAGAATTGGTTTAGTATCTTTTGAACATTGTTGAGGGCTAATGGTGATAGCATGCCAAATGCTTGAACCTTCATTTTCAATTCTAGTAATGTAATCTTTGACGTGTATAACCTAAACTTCATAATCCTCTAAATACAAAATTGGAATCCTGGTAGTAGATCTGATACTTCATGGTAAGTTGAAAGAAACGGAGTGAGAATCGTCTTTTTCCATGATTTTAAACAAATTTAACTAAGAATCAATTCAATGAGCTAACACGGATTTCAAATCAAAACAAGTAATATGAACAACGAAATTCATATCAATTTGAGATTTGTAATCACGCTTAGTAAATTCCCGCTTTGATACCAATTGAGGATCGATAGATTCTAGGATGGTCAAATCATGAAAGACATGACATAATTGGATGAACACGAAGATATAAATAAGATTTAGTTTTTCATTTAGAGAGTAAATGGTATACGATTACAATGAAGTAAGAAACCTCCCAAATGATACTCTCTACCACTAACGAACAACCCTTATATACCAACTACAAAGGAGTCAATTAGGCTTTAACCAGTGAGATCAGGATACCTATGCAAACACAGATGTCAAAAAAAGCTAACATAAACTATGAATCCTAAGTATACAAAAAAATACAAACACAGACAAAGTTGTTCCCATATACAAGTGAAAGATAATAAAAATAACTCTAAAAATACATTTTGCATCCGAGCTCAAACACAACCTAGAAAATCTTTGAATCCCAACAATAAGCATGATATTGTAAGAAACTGTTGAGCTAAATCAATTTAAACAAACCATCCAACCCACTCCATGAAGTGATTCACAACATCTCAAGGATGAGGGGATAGTTTGTTCTTTTTACACTCAAGCTCCTAACTAACTTGTTATATACCAACTAGAGGATTACTCGAAGTGTCTAAATAATTTTTACATAACATATATATTCATAATATATAAATATAAATAGGTTTTATTCACTTTTATTATTATTTAATAGAAAAAGTAGTTCTCAATTAGTTGTCAAAAAATTTATTATTTACATAAAATAATGATTTTCTAATTAAGTACATGTGTTGATTATATTTATTAATAATCACATCTCTTAAATAAATAACCAATAATTAGTAACTCGCTATAAGGTGTGACCCTATAGGGTCATACTATTGAATCAATATGCACAAGAATCATTATTGAGTGACATTGCTAATAATATATGATCCTATAGGGTCACACCTTTATCAAGTTGACACATTTTCTATATTTATTATTAATATGATTATTAATAAATAACATTAATTCTTGTATTTTAATAAGGTAATAATTATTTTTTTTAATTATAATTGTAAGATAGTATAACTTGCCATTATTTTATATGGTATGAATTAATAAGTCATGACCAACCTTTTGGACTAGTTGGATTCTTTTGTCTTTTACCTAAAGAGAAATTTTATATTTTATAAACTTAGAGGTTATAAAAATTAAAGAATCAATCCTCTTTTTGAGAGGTATGGTCGAATTTAATAAAAAAATATGGAGGTTGCTTGTCAAACTCTATGCTATGTCTCCCTATGCTTCTAAAGGCTACAAATACTTAATAGTATTTTAATTTAAAGCCCTTACCTTGCATGGGATATAAAAGGGGACTCTTTGCATGAAAACCTAGCTAGTTTTTGGTCTTATTTTCTTCCCTTCATTCTCTTTAAAATCATAAGCATGAAGTGCTCTCACACATTTGGTGCTTTACATTGGTGTGTAAAGCTTCCTTGAGTTGTCTCCTTTACTGCTTATTTGATTTAAGCACTTAAAGGCTTGAGACACTCAAGAATACAAGAAGGAACTAGCATTAAGAGTACCTTACTCTTGATGGTGTATACACATAGAGAAATCATACTCTTTGATTTTGATATCTTCATCAACACCCCAACACCAAGTGGGTTCAAAGGCTTCAAAGGTTGTCATTCTAAAAACTTCTTGGTTGTTTTTATTTCAATCTAACTTCAATAAATGGATCCTTGATGGTTATGTTTTGTTATAAACTAAAAATAAACTTGTTATTTCTAAAGACTTCCGTTGTCGGTCTATAAAAAACTAACTTATATTTTGTATCAAAACTCATCAGTGGTATCAGAGACACATTTTATATGTTAGAATGATTTTTAATGTTTGATAACCTTTGGTTTTTGTAAAAAACGCATGGATTTCTTCTTTTTAAGAAAAAATCCATATTTGTCTTCTTTGGCTACTTCTTTGTTAAAATTGTTTATTTTTATATATAACCATTTTTCATGCAGTTTAGTTAGATAAAAGTTGTCTTGGAAAAAATAAAGTTGCTTGTATTATATTTAATTTGTTGTTGTGTATATACAAGCTATTTGGACATTTGTGTTGTTTATGGTTGATATTTATTTATTCATAAGATATAATTGATAAATAAGTATTTTTTTTTTCATTTGTTGATTTGTTGTAAAAAGAATTAGTTAGACTAGTTGTATTTCCTTATTAAATGTAATAAAATGAAGAAATGACCTCCTTGAAGATGACTTAACCATTTAAGACCATAATCCCAACCATAAGCTTCTACATTTTGTTATGGGCTTAATTATAGTGTTAATGGTTTCAGTGTTGCAACTTTCACAACATGAAGATTTGAAGTCATTTTAAAAGCAAGAATTGACTCGGCAACTGGGAGCTTGAAGACCTTTTGAAGTGTCCATTAAGTAATTTTTAAAAAAAGACTTTATAATTCTTCTGATGACACACAAATTTTTTTATTAGATATGACTTGGTTTATACACGTTAAAATGCGCGCATTTGATGTTTATTTTTATGTTATTATATGTTATGTTTTATGTATGAAAATGAGTTTTATATGTCAAACAACATTTTAACATAAGATAATATCACTTGGAGTTTGAGTGAAAAATATTTAAAAGATAAGATAAGATGTTTATAAATGAATATTTATAAAAACGTTTTTACCGATTACCGATTTACCAGTTAAAATCGTTTTTTTTTTTTTGTTGAAAATAGTTTTATTGTAAAACATACAAATACCCTACTTTAAAATATTTGAAACGGTTTAAAAGGTGTTTAAACATTATATAAACTCCATGTATTTGTAATAAATAAAGAGTTTTTATAAAAAGATTAAAATATTGTTATAGCATTATAACAACAAATAATAAAACTAGTGATTATTTTTATTTTTTTGCGTCGAAACTTAATATATGAATTGGTGTTTTAAGTATAACGCAACATGTTTATATTTTTATGCATGCCAAATGAGATTTAAAACATAAGTATCATCATTCAAGTTTTGGTTTATCAAAATATGACTTTTATCATAAGATACATAAAATTGAGTTTATAAAATAAAATAAGTTTATTCTACAAATTGATGAAGTCATAATCTTTTTATTGTTAAAAGAAGAATTAAAATAGTGATTTTATAAGTCATCCAAAACTCCAAGTCTTAAGTATAAAATAAAGTTTCATTACGACTATTATCAGTTCTTAAAACCGATCTACGACTAATCTTTAAAATACCGAATTTTAGTTTATGATTCATCGAGATTAATGGAAAGCAAAAATGAAGTTTTACTTGACACCTAAAGAACCTCATAATAAGTGATATGAATATTACAAAAGGGTACATGAATTGTTTAATGCATGCAATACTAATGAGACCATGTTTTTATAAACTATAATAGTAAAACATATATAAAACCTTTTCTAAAAATGCAATTTATTGTCTTCCTTTTTAAAAAAAACACTCGTTATCATTTGTATGGTCTTACTATCACAGTGTCACCTGGTCATTAGGATTTTCCTATGATGTCCGGGGTAGTTTTGTGGTTTCTGTTTCTCACTAGTTTGTTACAATACTACAAGTTGTTTCAAGTAGGATGACTTGATCGGAATCTTATGTGATCAAGGTCACCTAACAATGAGAGGTCTGAGGCATAAATGAGATAAACATGTCAAGTTAAGCAATACTTGTTTAGGATCCCATAATGTTGGAGTTATATATCATATGCAATTGGTAATCACTACCTACCGAGTTTGATTAAGTTTACAGGATAAAGATCGCCTAACCATGTACTTGTTACACTACTTGGATTCTAGACATTAGGAAATTAATGTTTTAAGAAACAATAAAAGGTATTAATTTTTATAGACTAAATATTGAAAATACTAAATGAAACGATGTTAAATTTTGTAAATAATTATTAACATTCTTGCGTCGTGCAAAACCTCTCTCTTGTCGAGTTTCAAGAGACAATAACATTTGATGACTATAATTTCTATAACCGGTATAATATCTTGAGGTTCTACCTTAAGGATAAATAGAAATTATATATATTGAAAGATCTCATTCCTTAACAACCTCTACAAAGCAGTCACTTTGATCTTGATACTTTGATATAAGTATTATTGAGATGATATTGATGTGTCTTACATCATACTAGAGTAATCATATTGGATAAATAGAAATTATATATACTGAAAGATCCCTTACCTGAATAACCTTTGCAAACCAGTCAGTCTGATCATGATACTTTGATAAAAGCATTATTGTGATGATATTGATGTGTCTCGCATCATACTGGAGTAATCAACCTTGACTTGCAGAAATTCTTGGATAATTATGAAAAATATTAGTTGTCTCATCAAGTAAAGAAGATATTCAATCAGAACAGTAGAAAGTGCTTCAAGTCTATTCAAGAATTGAATAAAGGAAGTCAAAGAGATTGTGTACTCAAATAGACTTATAGTTCAGTTAATGGATATACAACATAAACCTAGAAATCAAGAAATGATCTAAATGATTAATATTGTTTCTATCGTGGAAGAAACTAGACATTGAAAGATGAACTACTCCTCTAATCTCATCGAGCTCAAGGAAGTCTGACTTGATCAAGACTTCAAATATCTATATGATAGAACTATTTTAGTTTTCCATCATTCACTTGAGTATGTTATACTTCAGGTGGCATTAATAATTGATATTATGTGCTGATGAATGGAAGAAATAACCAACTGAATACAAACGAATGGCATTTCGTGCTGAAGATATAACAAGTGATGTTACAGTCTTTATTTAAACAATAAATGTTTTGCATCTATTCTTATATGGACATGTAACAATTGTAAATTTATGAATAAACTTAGATTTACTTATCATTTGATGGATGTTCTCATTCATGTTCTGAAACGATGTATTCTATATTAAAGAATATTTTCTCATAATGCCATTTATGAAGTAAATCTCTAATCTTTCGTTAAATTGATAGTTCTAATCATAACACCTAAATAATTAAATGGTATTTGATTGAAACTTGTCTATGTCATGACTATATAAATATGAAACACATATACCAACTTCAAAATGATGGAATTTTTGAAGGAAAATGAGCTTAATTCATTTGATATATGTGATCTTATTTTATATGGGAAGATGATTCGCAAGTGACTTTATCTAATAGTAGTTAAAGAACAAAAGGATTTTCTAAGGATTATACATAAGTGTTATATGTAATCTTTTCAATCCATGAAAAGATACGGTGAGAGATACTTAATCAGTTTCACTGATGATTTTTATTCGTTATTGTTGAAACTTTTGATTTGCTCAAATTTTTATATAGTGAAGATTAAAATACAAGTTAATGAGAGCATCATTAATCTTTCGTTTTGATAAATAAAATTATTTTTGTAAACAAAGTCTATGTGGCACATCTTAGGAGATGTGGAATCTATTCACAACTCATTTTGTCAAAAACACTCCCTCATCATTAGTATGGTTCTTGTGGCACTGGATCGCCTCGTTACTTGGATCTATCTTTTTATGTTCGAGGTAGCCTTTGTATTCTCTAGTGGGATAAGTTCACCCGGCTACTAGCTGAATGTCAATAATACAAGTTTTTGAAGAGGATAAAAATAGACCTTTTCGTCTAATATATGATTTTTTTAAAAGAACTATTTACTTTATGAATTTTTGGAATTATGCTCATTGCAACACATATATATATATATATATATAAATATATATATATATATATATATATATATATATATATATATATATATATATATATATATTCCAACCATACTTTCATTAGACTAAGGATGCAATGGTTTATCCTTACCTAAAATGTATGGAGTTATAGAGCTTATGTCAGACAATAAGCTTAACCACTCTAGTATTTACTAACTGTGTTCCATAAGACAAGTCCTTAGAAGGTTTTTTTCTAAGTGTGAAGAATATCGAATTTTAAGAGCTAAAGAACCATAAGCTAAATGAATCATAGTTTGAAACTAGCAAGTTTTCAACTGTTGTTGAATTTGCTCAATAGTCGACCAGAAACTAATAAAACGCACAGAGATGCATTCATGTATGATTATCAAGTATGGGCTTGATAATCTTCCTCAATATATTATGAATATAAAGAGAAAGTGATTTTTCAGAGGAGAAAACATACATGAATAAAAATATTTTCAAGATTTAAGCTAACGTCACAAAGTAACAATCTTCTTTCTTATCACGTAATTACATAGTGTGATTTAATCAAAAATCAAGAAAATTCTTGTGTTTTTTACAAAGCTAGTGGGAGCGCAATAACATTCCTAGTCTTATATGTAGTCGACATACTAATTCTTGGAATAAATATCTATATAGATAGATCATGACAACTTAAAGGATTAAGTAAAATTGATTTAATTATCAAGGATCTGAAAGAGCTTAAGATAAAGGAGTATAAAAAGAGATATCTTTGTCGAATACCACATGACATGATTTTGAGAAAAATCTGAGTGAAAATGTTTTTGAACTAGATAGCATGATTGTATATCATATGTTGTTGTTATTGGATTAATCATATATGTCATAATTACACATAAAGGCCAAATAAGTCGTATACTTAGAGCATATCGAATGATACCAGTATAGTCTGAGAACAAGTCATTGTGCGACTTATAGGAGCATTCTAAAGTACTTGCAAGAACTAGAGAAATATTCCTAAAATATGGAGTATTTGAAAGAAAGATATGGTTAAAGATGATATACATGTACTGAACTTCCAAATAGATTGAGATGACACTCAATCACAATCTGGCATGTCCTCATTATGAATGAAGATAAAGTTACATGAAAAGCGATTCCGTACTGATTTTAATTACAGTTACACATCAATGTTATAGTACATTGTGGTTTGGAGATCCACATACAAATATGCATAATGAATAGTTCATTATTACTGTGGGTAAAATCCCATTACACAAGTATTGGCATCTAACTCATATTTAAGAATCTGATACATACTCAATAGTTTTCTCTATATATGAGTTACATACACACACACACACACACACACACACATATATATATATATATATATATATATATATATATATATATATATATATAACTGAAAATTTTTCTATTCACACAGTTTATACAAATTAAGTTGGTCAAATCTACTTAACAAAGATTCTTCATTAGCTAAAGCATGAAAGTCAACATGGTGCTATAGGGCCTTGTTGATATAAGTAGATGTATTTGATTGAAATTTAGTATTTGCATATTAGAACAAAGTAACCAACATATATTGGAATGAATTGATATATATATTGGATATGAGTCTTTCATTGAATAATTGTTGTGCTCTATATTAGATTGTTTAAATCCTTGAATAACTAGGTTATTCAAAATTTCTATAGTCATTCATAGTTGTGGGAACATCTATGAGGTAAGACTAATATGAGATCATTGGTTGATTTTCATGGAGATGGAAACAGCAAGAGCTGCTACCAACTTTGTGGATCATAGTCAAGAGTGTTGTGTTAATCAAGGTTGTATCTTTGTATTTTTAGAACTGAGATACATATTTGGGACATGAAGTGTAGAAATTGTTGTGTTTTGACATGGTTTAACATTGTTCCATAAATCACAGTCATAAGGGCCATCTTTGGGTATAACATGAACTACACTGATGGGTGTGTGTAGTCAAGAGGTGATTTGTTCCTCTTACTCATTGATAGTTAGACATCTAAAGCCTTACTCAAAGTTGAACTCTAAATGAGAATTATCGTGATCTATATCTCATGTTCTATATGATGTCAGAGATAAACGAATAATTGATACCAAACCTTTAGTAAAAATTGTAGCTTAGAGCTCCTAGAATTCGTTGTTGATGAGATGGCACCCTTCATATGTTGTTAGGGGTAATAGCTTATGTTGGGTTTTAAGCATTCTAACACTCCTAAGTGTACATGCAACCCTAAATACCTTGGATCTATGTTTTCTCTATTATACATGCAAATATGAACATCATAGGTATTATACTAACTAGCATACTAAAACTTTGATTCACATGAAATATAACAAGTTAGAATTACATACCTCTTTGATGTAGAATGTCTTCATGAAGCTTGAGTTCCTAGTGCCCCAAGTGTGACACCTCAAATGGTTCACACAACATCATATTCACTTGGAAAAACTTGAGAGAATTCCACACTTCATGAAAATCGGCTATCCCTATCACTCTCACACACATAGTGGCCGATTTCTTGAGCCATGGGATTCTTTTATATGCTATTAGGGTTACACTATGTAAATCATAACTTTACCCATTCCTTATGCTCCATGGATTTTAACCTCCATGGAGTATCCATGGGTCACCCCATGAACTTAGTCCAACATAAGAAATCTTGGATCACAAGCCCACATATATAAGAATGAATTATTTACATAATCAATCCATATATTTAATTTAGTCTACTTTTGATCACTTAGTTAATTCCAAATTAATTTTTGATTAATACTAATTAAATAACCTTATTAATATATTAGAACTTATAATATATTAACAAACCTGAAGTGTTATTTCTCTCATTATAGTCTATCCAAATGCATGATGCCATGCAACCCAAATGGACCATGTCGAGTCGGGTCAAGTCTTACCAATTATAGTTATGGACTTAGACATTAATCCAACAGTCTCCCACTTGGATAAGTCTAAAACTATTATTGCAAGTATGACTTCAGAACCCGACTAGCAATCGTAGCTCTCAAAACCTTCTGTCGAACTCTTACCTTGTAGATGAACTCTGACCTTTGTCAATGACTTGTCCATTAGATAAGGGATCATATATTCCTCCATTCTAGATATCATATGGACTAAGACATGGATTATAATCATTCTCTCTATCCTTTTGTTGTTTCCGGATTTCCGATTTATGACGACTGACTAATTGAACAAATCAAATCAGTCCAGGCCCGGCCGAGCACTTACATTTGTCGTCACCAAATCATCAAGGGGTCCACAGATATCGCTTTTATCCCGAAGGTAAAAGGAATGGATAAAATTCGACTCATATGGCTTGTTCTACTACTTTTTGAATCATCCACAAAGGCACGTTTTATAACATCGAGTTACCGAATGCGTTTTCGTGCAATCAATGTACAACCAACTCATAGTAACAACTCATATCTCTAGGTTTGAAGAATATAAGATATTATCGTCTCATGATCACTCGTGATAAAATCCATGAAGTGATTCCAATGAGCGCGAGTTGAATCCAATACTCAGAACTTATGAGCACTCATGAGTGTTGTAGCCCTTTGTCCAACATCTTATACCTCTACAAGCCAACCCATGACAGTCTTAATTCATATCTACTTCCAACATATGACCGACTATGAATGGTTTAAATAACTTAGTCATCCAGAACAATGACCTAGTTATTTAGGAAGTTAAAACATGCAAAGTGAAACACAATAATAATTGAATCCAATATGGTATCAAAACCTATGAACATAAATAAAACACCTTTTATTTATCACCATATGATTACACATTATTCATTGTATACTGTTTCAGCTATCAACTTTATTCTTGAATTTAAAACAATAGTTGTCCCATGCTCCAAGCATGTACACTATGTTTTCTAAACACTAGTCATGCCATACACCAAGTATGCATACTATGTTTGTCTATGATCTTTACTTTGTGAAATAGATCAATTGAACATAACTCCAATGATCCTCTTTTCACAATCCCAAATCCTTACTGCAAATGCAAGAATTCTAAATTCATGTCATTTACTAAAATCTGTTAGATTCTAAACTTATATGCATTGATCCTCTTGAAATGATTATGCACAAAGTCAGAAAGACTTGACAACAACCATTACAGAGCATTCCAAAGGAGATCAACTCCTTGGAAACATCCTTCTTGCATTAAGTTTCCTAATCTTACACAAATTGAATAATTTCTAACTTTGAAACATTTCCAGATTCCATTTTGACTATCACTTCTGAAAAAGAGTTGCCTCCGTATAGATTATGTCAATATGGTCCTTCCAGAATTATCACTATACTTCCAACTGTCCTTGGGCAACCAATCTTTGGTAAGCCTTAGAATGAATATAGCACATGTAATCAATCCTATATCCGAAGCATATGGGACACGATTCATGATGTCTCATATAAAGGCTAAACTAGTATTTTGCTATAACATTTGCATTTCAATTTGCCAAGTTCTCATAATTCAGATTATGAAAAGGGATGTCGTAATCATAATCGAATTTGAGAACGCAAATAATGGACCCAAATACAGAATTTCCTTATGTTGAGCCATTCCAACATGAAATTCATATATATATATATATATATATATATATATATATATATATATATATATATATATATATATATATATATCCTTGACTAAATATGATTAAAACCTCAATCTAAGCTTTTAGATTTGAGATGAAGTATAATTTCCTCTCCTTTAATTATAGCAAAACAACTCTTTCCCAATTGAAACCTTTTGTTTTCTATAATTAACAATGCTAACTTGCAACCTTATCATCATTATCATGCTCCCACTAACATGATGATTATTAGCATAACACTTATGCTCCCACTAGCTTTGACATGTACTCAGAAATCAGCTGGACTTCTAGAAATCAATACTTTATTGACTTTCTTACCAAAGTTCAGATTTCTTATACTAGATTGCTTTAATAAAACTTTATCATAATCATACACCTTATCTTAGATAGGTCACAGGCGTGTCTAAGAAATTTTAAGAACTATGAAAAGGGATGTCGTAATCATAGTCTTGATTGTTTAGACCTTTGCCACTTCTCACAAGTCCATGTTAGTGTGTCGGTAAACCACACACGCTCCACTAATGACTTTGAGAATGCAAATATCACAATTGCTATCTAGCTAAAATCTACTTAGTGAAAGTGTTTCCTCACCATCATTTTCATGAATTGGAGAGAAACCTTATGACACTTAGATTTAATGGTGTATGTGTTCTTATCCATGTGAATTGTCAAAACCATAGTCACAAGACAAGGATAATGACAAATTCAAGCTCATATGGACTGAACTCAATCTTAATTTATTGCCATCTGGCAGCTCAAGGGCCTGCCATTGCTTCCAAGTTGTTGTGCAACCAATTGAGAACTCTAAGAACTCATATGCAAAGCCAACTTTAATTGGAATGGGCACATAATATGTCAACACGATAGGTTATAAGCCTCAAGTCGTGTGCTAGTGAAGAACTTCAGGTTTTATTCTTGATTAGTTCTTGAGACTTTCAAGACCTTTAAGACTCCCACTGTCCTCTTGACATATAAGACTTTCTTGTCAAATATTCAAGAGATAGTGTGGATTCTAATCAATACAAACACTTCACACAATTGGCCTTAGTTGGTCTTTGTTTTTATCCAAAACATCACAACTTACCAATTTCAAATGTACAAGAGTAGAAAACTTTTACTCTTACATTTGACATGTGTTTTAAACCTTCTATAAGTCATGTCACTCAAGTTACAATCTTGGAGTATGACTCTAAGACTTGTATTGGAACGAAGTATGAATCATCTTCTCGATTTAACCACTTCAACAATTCATAACTCCTCTTCTTAGCTATCAGAATGCACTTAGAGGGTGAATTGTGATAAGGTCTCTAAATCATTAAGATGATCATATAACATGATACTAAAGTACTCTCCCATCTTTTCAGATTTGAGAAACTTTTATCCTTCTGCCTAATTGGATTCTTCTTATTCGCTCTGTCATACATTGGAACCTTTTCCAATGTCTCATAATTACACTTAAGCTTGTAAGTATAACCATATTTACTAAGCTTTAGTAAATTATGATGAATAATCTTATCGATCTTTTGTGGTGGACTTTACTAGTGCATAAAAATGTGTACTCGATCCATGTGAACAAGTAGTTAGTCTTAATTTTTCCAATGTTTGAAAGTTCTCATCCATCATGCTATACAACTTGCATGATTTCAAGTTTCGCTCCAATTGAAACTTGGGTGATGAGGATCTTTCTTTATTTGGTAAATTTAGACATTACCACAAATGAAAGAATCAAATTCACTTTCTAATATTGCTATCAGTGGAATCTTATAAGCAACAATTTTCCACAAACGCCATTGTAAGGATACATAAAATAAAAAAAAAATCAAAAATTTCCTTTTATTTTAAACTTTGCTGAAAAACTTATCCTTACAATCCATATGAAAACTTGTTGTTATCTATTCCTAAGCAATATCTCATAACTCCTAAGAAGTAGCCCAAGAATCCGATCTTCAAACTATGCGATATAAATCCATCTACGCGATCAGATTCAACATATTCTTTCTTTTAGTTCCTTCACTTTTCTTTGATTCTTAAAACATCACCATGTGACCCAGTCACATCATGTATCAAGAATCTCAGAATAGAAACTTAGCAGAGTTAGATAGTGGACTTTACCTGAAGTAGAGTCAAACTTATTGACTTTAACACCCTTAGGTAAATTGGCAGCTTCGCAACCAATGCCCCTTCCTTTGGCAATTTAACATATGGACACCTTGGTAATGGAACATGCGACTATCACAGACTTAGCCTTTCTCTTTACCATTTGGTCAACCGAGTTTACTATGGCCGATCCATTTCCATTGGGAAGAGAAAGTTTTTCTGGATTTCCAGTGTCACCATTGTCAATGTCCATGAAGCTTTGGGAGTTGATCTTAGCAAATAGATAAGATTATTAAGGGTCTTGTCATAGTCTGTTTCATAGGAGTCCCAAAGGAACTCACTATGTGACTTAGAAAGTAGTTGAGCCACCAACTTTCTCAAGACTTTGACACCCAACTCTCCCGGCTTGTCAATATGTGACTACATCTCCAAGATGTAACCACACATAGGCCTTTGTTTGCCAATAGGGCTTGAGTGACCTTAAACTTTTTCAAGAACTTGTGGGTTAGGGAGAATAATTGGAGGAAGTGAAAGAAGTATGATTTCCTTAGGACATCTTCTTCATTTAGGAAAGCTTGTTTCAAGAGATTTGGGAAGATCATAAATGTCTAAACTAGACATCTTTTTAGGAGATATTCAAGATAGTTGATTTAAAGTCCTTAATATAACACCCAATATGAAATATTAAGGCTAGGACCCAACACAATACTTTTATAACTTAGAAGAGGGATGTTGTAATCCAAGCTATAAAATATTTGAAGGTATGTGAATGACGATTCACCAATTTCCACCAAGATAAACGAAATGTATTATTAGGTTTTAATTGGATTTGAAAATCCTAGATCTTTTGAGATTCATTGAACTATTCAATGGCATGTTTCAATCTCAAGTGTGCCCTTCAGGTTTTGTGACTGGGATGCTGAGGATCACAAAACAAGGTGTGAAGTAACCATGCAAATATACTTGGTACCCTTAATATTAACCCCTTAATCGATTTGCCGGTTAACCACACACGCTCCACCGATACTATGATAAATATTAAGTTACCCTTTACCTACCTTGTTAAGTCCAGGTTAGTGTGCCGGTTAACCACACACACTCCACTAACGACTTAAACAAAGTGCAAAGTGTAATTTCATGGATTAGCACCTTTTCACTTTTTCCTAAGTAACTAAGATTAGTTATTTTTAAAAGGTTTAGTTACTTAGTATTTATTATTAATACTTTTAATGAAGGGAGAATTATAGTCCTTGTCCTACCCGTTTGCCTAACGACCCTCCACCACTCAAGGAAGCGGGGGGTGAGAGTGGGCACCCATTAAACTGCCATTTTATAGGCAGTAACCTTATACCCCCCTTATAGACCGGCTTCGTGAATGAGGCCTACTAACGGTAAGACTGGCTTGCTCTTATACATACATATATATATATATATATATATATATATATATATATATATATATATATTATTAACTTATAATATTATAAAGTATAAGGGTTGAATTTTAGCTTTTAAAATTCTAAGGGCTAACATGGAATTAAAGTATTCATAAGTGAAAACTTTTCAAATTCCAAAACTTGAGGGCAAGTTTTGAAACTGTTCAAAACTAATTAATTTCATAACTTATGTGTTTAAAGTAGATTTAAATAAAAGAATCTTCAAGTCCCATATCTTGAGGACAAGTTATGGAAAACTTTAAACTAATAAAAGAATGTAACTTTTCTTTCTTTTTGTAACTTATGGAATTAATTAAGCTTACACTTTTTATTACTTAATGAAGTGACTCTTGAACCGCCAAAACTTGAGGACAAGACTCTTAATTTTTGTAACCATTGCCAACTTTTATGAGTTTTATGAAAATTAAATGTGGCTTTTCATATAACTTGAGGACAATTTACACAAACACATTTTAGAATCATCTCTTAGATTAAAATGGATCAAAGACACATAATCAATCAACATTTCTATTAATCTAAGCAACTCATAAGAACAAGATAATTCAAATCAATCTTTTTCATGTAATTAGTCTAAACCTTAAACAAATACAAAACATGAATCTATTGACAATTATCTTTGAAATTGGATTAGCATGAACATTACCACATCAAAAACAATTTTATAAGTACAAAAACATCTTAGGGGTAATGTTCCTAGTCCAATTCCAGCCAAAAAAGTTGAATATATGTTGTCTGGGGGTCCAACTCGTCGAGTGCATGAACCAACTCGGCGAGTTGGATCATTTTGAACACTATTAAGGCATGGACTCGTCGAGTCTCCTAATGGACTCGCCGAGTCCGTTGTCCAGACAGCACAAAAATTTGATTTTTAAGTAGTTTTTGCAAGTATAACAAGAAAACAAGCCTACGCTCTGATACCACTGTTGGGTTTTGAGCATTCTAACACTCCTAAGAGTACATGCAACCCTAAATACCTTGGATCTATGTTTTCTCTATTGTACATGCAAATATGAACATCCAAGGTACTATACTAACTAGCATACAAAAATTTTGATTCACATGAAATATAACAAGTTAGAATTACATACCTCTTTGATGTAGAATGTCTTGATGAAGCTTGAGTTCCTAGTTCCCCAAGTGTGACACCTCAAATGGTTCACACAACTTCATATGCACTTGGAAAGACTTGAGAGAATTCCATACTTCATGAAAATCGGCTAGCCCTATCACTCTCACACACATAGTGGCCGATTTCTTGAGCCATGGGATTCTTTTATATGGTGGCTATTAGGGTTACACCATGTAACTCATAACTTTACCCATTCCTTATGCTCCATGGATTTTAACCTCCATGGAGTATCCATGGGTCACCCCCATGGACTTAGTCCAACATAAGGAATCTTGGATCACAAGCCCACAGATATAAGAATGAATGATTTACACAATTAACCCATATATTTAATTTAGTCTCCTTTTTATCACTTAATTAATTCCAAATTAATTCTTGACCAATACTAATTAAATAACCTTATTAATATATTAGAACTTATAATATATTAACAAACCTTAAGTGTTATTTCTCTCATTATAGTCTATCTAAATGCATGATGCCATGCAACCCAAATGGACCATATGGGGTCTGGTCAAGTCTTACCAATTATAGTTATGGACTTAGACATTAATGCAACAGCTTGTCGCTAGATGCCAGCTACTATCTATGTCAGTCTGTAATGAATCTTGTGCAAGTGGGAGATTGTTGAATCTATATGCCTAAGAATCATTACTGAGTGACATTGATTATAATATATGATCTTATAGGGTCACACCTTTATCAAGTTGGCACATTTTGTATATTTATTATTAATATGATTATTAATAAATAATATCAATTCTCGTATTTTAATAAAGGAATAATTATTGTTTTGTGAAAATAATAATTATAAGAGAGTGTAACTAGTTATCATTTCATATGGTATGGATTACTAAGTCATGCATAACCTTTTGGACTAGTTAGATACTTTTGTCTTTTACCTAAGAAAAATTTTATATTTTATAAACTTAGAGTTTATAAAAATTCAACAATCCATCCTATTTTGAGAGGTATCGCCAAATTTAATAAAGAAATATGGAGGTTTCTTGTCAACCTCCATGATTTGTGTCCCTATGCTACTAAAGGATACAAATACTTTAGTGTATTTTAATGAAAATCCCTTACCTTGCATGGGATTTAACAGGGGAATCCTTGCATGAAAAACTAGTTAGTTTTTTGGTCTGTTATTCTTCCCTTCTTTCTCTCTAAAACCATAAGCATGAAGCGCTCTCACAGTCTTGAAGTTTTGTGTTTTACTTTGGTGTTTAAAGCTTATTTGAGTAGTCTCCTTTAGTTCTTATTTTATTTAAAAACTTAAAGGTTCAAGAGACTCAAGAATAGAAGAAGGAACAATCATTCCAAGTGCCTTACTCTTGATGGTGGATACACATAAAGAAATCATATTCTTTGATTTTTGCCGTCTTCATCAACACCCCAAAACCAAGTGGGTTCAAAGGCTTCAAAGGTGGTAATTCTAAAAACTCTTTGGTTTTTTTTCATTCTAACCTCTATGAACGGATCTTTGATGGTTTGGTTTTGTTACAAACTAAAAATAAACTTGTTATATTTAAAGACTTCCATTGCCAGTTTTTATGGAAAACTAACTTATGTTTTGTATCAAAACTCATCACATATGTTATTTGAAAATATAATTCTATAATGACTCTTGAGCATACATCTCTTTTAGTGATTAGGTTTGTTCCTAGTCAATGGTATGCCTACTCTTGTATTGTTTGATTCAGGAGCTAGTCGGCAGTTTTTGTCTCTTGAGTTTGGCATGAAATTTGAAGTTGCTATGGGAGCAATGGACCACACTTTGGAGATGGATATTTTTGATGATATCATCATTAGAGAATCGAGGTTTCTTTGGGATGTATTTTGGAAATGTTTGGCTTGAAGTTTATGATCGATCTCGTTCCTATTCCTCTAAGAGAGATGCATGTTATTATGGGTATAGATTAATTAAGCTAGTTTAGGGCTATTATCGACTGCAAAAATCGGTTTGTGTAGGTTCAAAATCTAAGCAGGGGTGAACTGATTATCCATAATGAGAGCGCACGAGGCATCCCAACTATCTATTCAATTACGAGGTCTAGGATGTACTTGCTGTTGGGTTTTAAGCAATCTAACACTCCTAAGTGTACATGCAACCCTAAATACCTTGGATCTATGTTTTCTCTATTATACATGCACATATCAACTTTCCAAGGTATTGTTCTATTCTAGCATACAAAACTTTGAATAACACAAGTTAGAATAACATACCTTTTGTTGGTGCTTGTCTTCATGAAGCTTGAGTGCCTAGTGCCCCAAGCGTGACACCTCAAATCGTTCACACAACACCATAAGCACTTGGAATAACTTAGAGAGAAATTAGAACACTTCAAGAATCGGCTTGCCCTCCATGCATATCATCGTCGCCGATTTCT
Source organism: Lactuca sativa (assembly GCF_002870075.4). Lineage (NCBI taxonomy): Eukaryota > Viridiplantae > Streptophyta > Magnoliopsida > Asterales > Asteraceae > Lactuca > Lactuca sativa. Next base: position 122,164,361 of record NC_056626.2, read on the forward strand.
CACATCAATAAGATGCTTATATAGTTGTTACAATTAGGGTAAACCCTAATTGTCATGGCTTTCCATTTCCATGGATCCATGGGTTCAAATACACCATGGAGCATCCAATGGGTTTGAGCCCAACTTGGTAATCCATGGAGCATTAGCCCACTATATAAGTATGGATGATTTACACAATCAACCCATATATTTAGTTAGTCTTCTTTTGATCACATAATTAATTCTAAATCAATTATTGATCAATACTAATTAAACAATCTTATTAATATATTAGAACTTATAATATATTAATAAACCTTAAGTGTTATTTCTCTCATTTTAGTCTATCCAAGTGCATGATGCCATGCAACCCAAATGGACCATGTCAGGTCGGGTCAAGTCTTACCAATTATAGTTATGGACTTAGACATTAATCCAACAGTCTCCCACTTGGATAAGTCTAAAACTATTATTGCAAGTATGACTTCAGAACCCGACTAGCAATCGTAGCTCTCAAAACCTTCTGTCGAACTCTTACCTTGTAGATGAACTCTGACCTTTGTCAATGACTTGTCCATTAGATAAGTGATCATATATTCCTCCATTCTAGATATCATATGGACTGAGACATGGATTATAATCATTCTCTCTGTCCATTTGTTGTTTCCCGATTTCTGATTTATGACGACTAACTAATTGAACAAATCAAATCAGTCCAGGCCCGGCCGAGCACTTACTTTTGTCATCACTAAATCATCTAGGGGCCCACAGATATCGCTTTTATCCCGAAGGTAAAAGGAATGGATAAACTTCGACTCATATGCTTGTACTAACTATTTTTTGAATCATACACAAAGGCACGTTTTATAACATCGAGTTACCAATGCGTTTACGTGCAATCAATGTATAACCAACTCATAGTCAACAACTCATATCTCTAGGTTTGAAGATTATAAGATATTATCGTCTCATGATTCACTCGTGATAAAATCCATGAAGTGAATCCAAATGAGCGTGGGTTGAATCCAATACTCAGCCCTTATGAGTACTCATGAATGTTGTAGCAACTATTGCATTGTCTAAAGCACTTTAGACAAATCATACAAGCCAAATTCACGACAGTCTTGATTCATATCTACTTCCAACATATGACCGACTGTGGATGGTTTGAATGACTTGGTCAATCAGGAGAATGACCTCGTTATTCTAGAAGTCAAAACATCCAAAGTGAAACACAAAATAATACTAGTTTTATATGGCCTCAACACTTTGAGCGTAAATAAAACACCTTTTATCTAAGCACCATATTGATCACTCATTATTCATGTTTCGATTAATCAACTTAGTACTTGAATTGAATCAGTAGTGATGCCATGCTCCAAGCATGCATACTATGTTTCTCTAAACAATAGCTATGCCATACTCCAAGTATGCACACTATGTTTACATATGGTCATCTCTTTGTGAAATGTATATCAATTGAACATGACTTCAATGATTCTCATTTCACAATCCCAATCCTTATTGTAAATGTAAGAATACCAAGTTCTTGTCATTTACCGTAATCTATGCAATGATCCTCTTGTAATGATATTCACACAAGTCACAATGACTTGGCAACAAACATTACAAAGTATTCCAATGGAAAGCAATTCCATGGAGATGAAGTCTCAAATTCAAAGTACATTCCTTTGAACATCCTTCTTTGCATTAAGTTCTTTAATCTTACACAGACTCAAAGAATAACTTCCACCTATGGAAACAATTCCATATTCCCATCTTGACCATCACTTTTGAACAAGAGTTGCCTCTTTCCAAAATATGTCAATACGATCCTTACTCCATACTTCCAATTGTCCATGAGAAACCAAACTTTGGAAAACCCCAAATTGTTCTCGACAATTGCTTAATCATCTTAGTCATATCCAGTTCTAATCCCTTTTCCCTTCTTAACGCCCTAAGCATTAAGAAAAATTAGAATGGATGAATATTATAACACATGCAATCGATCCTATATCCGAAGCATATGGGATACGATTCATGCTATAAAATTTTTATTTGCCATGTTCTCATAATTTGAACTATGAAGAGGGATGCCGTAATCATAATCGAATTTTGAGAAAGCAACATATATAGAAATTCCTTATGTTGAACCATTCCAACATAACATTCATTTATATTCTTGACTAAAGTTGATTAAAATCTCAATCTAAGATTGTAAAATTGGAATGAAGTATAAATTTCTCTCCCTTAATTATAGTAAAACAACTTTTTCAAGGCGAGTTGAAACTTTTGTTTTCTATAATTAACATTGATAACTTTCAACATAATCATGATGCTCCCACTAGCAGAATGATTATTATCTAACTAGCATAACACTTTATGCTCCCACTAGCATTGACATGTACCGAGAAATCAGTCAGATTTCTGATACTAGATTGCCTTGATAAGACTTTATCAAATCATACACCTGGAGTCTAACCGTTTCCTTGGATAACTCACATGTGAGTCTAAACCTTTGCCATTCTCATTAGTTAGTGTGTCGGTTAACCACGCACGCTCCACTAACGACATGAGAATGCAAACTTCACACTTGCTGTCCACTTAAATCTACTTAGTGAAAGAGTTTCCTCACTATCATTTTCTTGAATCGGAGAGAAACCTTATGACACTTAGATTTTGATGGTGTATGTGTTCCTATCCATGTGAATTTGACATAACCATAATCACACAACAAGGTTAATGAGAAATCCAAATTCATATGGACTGAACTTGTGCAATCTTAATTTCTTGCCACCTGGTAGCACAAGGGCCTACCATTGCTTCCAAGTTGTTATGCAACCAGTTGAGAACTCTTAGAACTCCAAAGTAAAACCAAATTTAACTGGAATGGGCACAGAATATGTCAACACGATAGGTTACAAACCTCAAGTCGTGGTCTAGTGATTAACAAAACTCTTGATTAGTTCTTGAATCTATCTTACGATCCTTTTAAGACTCCCACTGACCTCTTGACATATAAGATTCTCTTTGTCAAGAACCATTCCTTGACAAAAACGAATATTCAAGAGTTAGTGCCGATTCTTATCAAGTTAAACACTTCTCACAATTGGTCTTAGTTGGTCTTTGTTTTATCCAAAACATCACAACTTACCAATTTCAAATGTACAAGAGTAAGAACACATTTTACTCTACATTTAACAAGTGTTTTAAACCTTTCTTAAGATTATGTCACTCAAGGCTTAATCTTGGAGTATGACTTTAAGATTTAATTTTGGAACAAAGTATAATTTATCTTTTGATCTAACCATTTCAACAATTCACGATTCCTCTCCTTAGCCAAACAAAATGAACTAAGGTGTCCTTAGAGGATCAATTGTGACATGGTTTCATAATCACTGAGATAATCATAAAACTGGATACTCAAGTACTCTCCCATCTCTTCAGATTAGAGAAACATTTATCTTTCTGCCTTATTTGATTCTTCTTACTCATTATGTCTATCATTGAAACTTCTCCAATGATAGAGAACTATACTTAAACTTGTAAGTATAACTATATTTACTAAACTTTAGTAAATCATAATGAATAATCTTATCAACTTTGTGGTGGACCTGATCAGCGCACACCCAGTATCCGATCCCTTTGTCCTTCACTCGATTCACATATACATGTGAACAAGGAATTAGACTTAATTTCCCAAATATATAAAAAAATTCTCATGATCATACAATACAAGTTGCATGATTTCAAGTTTCTATCCAACTAAAACTTGGGTGATGAGAATCTTTCCTTATTTGGTAAATTATGTCACTTCCGCTAATCAAAGAATCAAATCCATTTACCCATATTGATTATCAATGGAAACATATAACGAACAATTTTTCACAAATGCCATTGTAAGGATACTTAAAATAAATAAAATCAAAACCATTTTTTTTTATTTTAAAACTTTGCGGAAAAATTTATCCTTACAATCCATATGGAAAACTTGTTGTTATTTATTCCTAAGCAATATATCATAACTCTTAAGTAACAACTCAAAATTCTGATCACCGAACCATGCGATCGAAATCCATCTTCGCGATCAGAGTCAGCATATACTTCCTTTAAGTTTCTTCACTTTTTCTTTGATTCTTAAACCATCAACATGTGACCTCGTCACATTATGCAATAAGAATCTCAAAATAGAAACTTAATAGAGTTAGACAATGGACTTTACCTGAAGTAGAGTCAAACCTATTGACTTTACCATCCTTAAGATGTTTCAGGTAAATTTAGCAGCTTCGCAACCAATGTCTTTCCTTTGTCAACAGAATCATATGGACCTTTGGGAAACGGTACATGGGACTATCACAGACTTAACCTTTCTATTTACCATTTGGTCAACCGAGTTGACTATGGCCGATCCCTTTCCATTGGGAAGAGAAAGTTTTTCCTGGACCCCCAATGTCACCATTTTCAATGTCCAAATAGGTTTGGAAAGTAGATCTTCCAATCCAATTTGCTTTACTAATGCTCCAAATCACTGTTGATTTAGCATCATCAAGCAAATAGGTAAGATCATTAAGGGTCTTGTCACGACCTGTCATCAGGGAGTGACTGAAGAACCAAGTCAGCAGCCAGCTACCTCGAGACTTCGACACCCGACTCTCCCGACTTGTCAATATGTGGCTTAAACCCCAAGATCTAAGCACATATAGACTTTTCTTGCCAATAGGGATTGAGTGACTTAGAACTTATCAAGTCTTAAAACTTGTGGGTAGGGAGATTTATTAGAGGAGGTGGATGAAGTGAAGTATGATTTCTAGTCCCACAAATGCCCAACAAAGGGATTGATCTTTCACCTTCATTGCCATTTGGGATATCATCTTCATTAGGAAGCTTGTTCCTAAAGATTTGGGAAGACCATAGCTGTCTAAACTAGATATCTATAATGGGAGAAATTCAAGTTAGTTGATTTAAAGTCCTTAATATAACACCCAATATGAAACATTAAGGCTAGGACCCAACAACCTATTTATAACTGGAAGAGGGATGCCATAATCCAAATTATAAAATAGTTGAAGGTAGGTAAATGACGATTTACCAATTTCCACCATGAAAAACGAAATATAATTAAATTTTAATTGGATTTGAAACCCCTAGATCTTTTGAGATACATTGAACTTTCAATGGCATGTTTGAATCTCGATTGTGCCCTCTCAAGTTTGTGACTGGGATGCCGAGGATCACAAACAAGGTGTGAATAACCATACAAATTGACTTGGTACCCTCAAAAATATTACCTAATCGATGTGTCGGTTAACCACAAACGCTCCACCGATCTATAATAAAGTCAAGTTACCATTTTCCACTCTTACTAGTCCATGTTAGTGTGCCGGTTAACCACACACGCTCCACTAACGACTTGGTAAGGTACAAAGTGTAATTTTATGGGCTAGCACCTTTTCACATTTTCCTAAGTAACTAAGATTGGGAATTTATAAGTGTTTAGTTACTTAGTATTTTTCATTATACTTTTAATGAAGGGAGAATTATAGTCCATTCCTACCCGTTCGGCTAACGACCCTCCACCAGTCAAGGAAGCGGTGGGTGAGAGTGGACACCCATTAAACTGCCATTTTATAGGCAGTAACCTTATACCCCCTTATAGACCGGCTTCGTGAATGAGGCCTACTAACGGTAAGATTGACTTCCTCTTATACATATCTATATAATTAAAATTATAATAATAGTATAAGGGTTGAATTTTAAACCTTTTAAAATTTCAATGTTCAATTTGGAATTAAAGTATACATGAGGAGTAACTTTTCAAATTCCAAAACTTGAGGGAAAGTTTTGAAACTATTTCAAGACTCTTTAAATCATAACTTATGAGTTTAATGGTTCATTAAAATGAAGACTCTTCATTTTAATGTAACCCCTTATTCTTTAAAAAACACTTTAAAGAAGTGTCTCTTCAACATCCATAACTTGAGGACAAGTTATAGAGTCTTTAAACTATTTAATGGAAAAAACTCTTACATTTTATGTAACCTACAAAACTTTTATGAGTTTTTAAGATTCATAAATATGACTTTTCACATAACTTGAAGACAAGTTACAAAAACATATTTTATGAACTTCTTTTAGACTAATATGGATTGAAAACAATTAAAACATAATTTTTTTCATTATCAATCTAAACTAACTCATAAATCAAGGAAACATAAAATTCTTGAAAATTCATAACTTGAGGACAAGTTATGAACTCCATACAATTTTCAACAAGATCATGAATTATATCAACAAACAATTTACACACAATTCCTATGATCTAACAAAACTCATAAGCATGATCATTCATAATCAACAATTTTAAAGAATAACATGAACACATATAAACTTGAAACTTTTATTACAACATTGAAATTGGTTTAACATAATCATTACCACATTCAAAACAATTTTATAAGCCCAAAACAGTCAAAGGTAATGATTCTAGACCAATTCCAACACCAAAACTCGAAAATATGTTGTCTGGGGGTCCCACTCGTCGAGTGCATGAACAAACTCAGTGAGTTGGATGCATTTTGCCTTGGACTCGTCGAGTCCCTTCATGGACTCGGCGAGTCTGCTGGGAAGACAGCACCAAAAGTCGATTTTTAAGCAGTTTAAGCAAGTACAACAAGAAAACAAGCCTAGGCTCTGATACCACTGTTGGGTTTTGAGCAATCTAACACTCCTAAGTGTACATGCAACCCTAAATACCTTGGATCTATGTTTTCTTTATTATACATGCAAATATCAACTTTCCAAGGTATTGTTCTATTCTAGCATACAAAACTTTGAATAACACAAGTTAGAATAACATACCTTTTGTTGGTGCTTGTCTTCATGAAGCTTGAGTGCCTAGTGCCCCAAGTGTGACACCTCAAATGGTTCACACAACACCATAAGCACTTGGAATAACTTAGAGAGAAATTAGAACACTTCAAGAATCGGCTTGCCCTCCATGCATATCATCGTTGCCGATTTCTCACATCAATAAGATGCTTATATAGTTGTTACAATTAGGGTTAACCCGAATTGTTATGGCTTTCCATTTCCTTGGATCCATGGGTTCAAATACACCATGGAGCATCCAATGGGTTTGAGCCCAACTTGGTAATCCATGGAGCATTAGCCCACTATATAAGTATGGATGATTTACACAATCAACCTATATATTTAATTAGTCTTCTTTTGATCACATAATTAATTCTAAATCAATTATTGATCAATACTAATTAAACAATCTTATTAATATATTAGAACTTATAATATATTAATAAACCTTAAGTGTTATTTCTCTCATTTTAGTCTATCCAAGTGCATGATGCCATGCAACCTAAATGGACCATGTCGGGTCGGGTCAAGTCTTACCAATTATAGTTATGGACTTAGACATTAATCCAACACTTGCAACATTTGTGTACTGGATTTCTGGTACATGTTGTGCATATACAGTTTGAGAAGAAGAAGCCTATCATTGACGTGCCTATAGTTTAGGACTTTCCCAAAATTTTCCTACGGATTTACTGGTAGTGAATCCTGAGAGGCAGGATGAGATCAGGATTGACCTAGTTCTAGGGGCGGTTCCAATAGCCAAGGCACCTTATGGTCTTGTACCTCATGAGATACAAGAGTTATGCATGCATCTTTAGGAGCTGTTGGACATGGAGTTTATCCGAAATAAAATTTCATCATTGGGAGCTCTTATCCGGTTTTTTCAAAAAGATGGATTGATCATACCAAATGTGCATCGACTATAAGGAGCTGAACCACCTCACTATGAAGAATTGTTATCCACTTCTGAGGATAAATGATTTGTTTGATCAGCTGCATGGTGCTTCTTCGTTTTCCAAGATTGATTTGAGATTAGGATGCCACCAGATGAGAGTCATAGATGAGGATATTCAGAAGATGGACTTCAAATTTCATTATAGATATTACGAGTTCTTGGTGATGCCATTTGGGATCACCAACGTACAGGTAGCATTTATGGACCTCATGAACCGATTATGTAGGTTAATGTTGGACCAATCGGTGATCATGTTTATAAACGATATCTTGGTCTATTCCAAGACCAAGGCGCACCATGAGGTGCACTTTTGATAGGTTCTTAAGACTTTGAGGAGGGAGAGTCTTTATGCTAAATTCTCCAAGTACGAGTTTTGGTTACATGAGGTCCAGTTCATAGGGCACCTTGCCAACCAAAACGGTTTCTTAGTCAATCCAGCAAAGATTAATGAGTGATGTGGTGGAAGGTCATGAGGTCTCCATCTGAGATTCATAGTTCACTTGGGTTAGCTGGTTATTATAGAAGATTTGTCCATGATTTTTCAGTGGGACCCTGAGCAGTAGTCAACGTTTGAGACTTTGAGGAAGAAATTGTGTGAGGCACCGATTTTGACCCTTCCCTAGGGCGTTGAAGGATTTTTTAGTCTATTTTCATGCTTTGATCACATGGTCGGGAGTTGTACTTATAAAACAGGGTCAAGTTATTGTATATGTTTTGAGGCAATTGAAGCCTTGCGAAGCTAACTATTCGAATCACGATTTATCGTTGGGTGCAGTGGTCCTCACTCAATATTTGGATAAGAAAAATTTGAATATGAGTAAGTGTATGTAGATCGGTTTGGTAAAGGACTACGATTATGAGATATTGTACCATCAATGTAAGGCCAATGTGGTGGCCAATACTTTGAGTTACATGGTGACTAGTGATCTTATTAGGGATGTATTTTTTAAGATGATTGTTGTTACCCCAATTTTGGAGATGATCAAAAGAGTATGGACCGATGTAATTAAGGATGATAACCGAAAGAGTGAGAGGGTTGTTGGTAGGTTTAGGATTGAACGGATTGTTGGTCAGGTTTCAAATTTTGATATCAATAGCCTTGGTTTGTTGACTCTTCATGGAAATATTTAGTCTCATTATTCAAGCGAGGCTCTACAGACATTAATGGATGAGGCTCAAAAATCTAATATTTCGATTCATCCATGGGCGACGAAGATGTATAAGGATTTAAGACATAATTGTTGGTAGCCCTATATGAAATGAGATATGACTTGGGAGATGTTTGACATGTAAGAAGTTCAAGGTTGAGCATCAGAAGCATCAAGACAAGCTGCAACCCCAGGACCTACCACTGTGAAAGTGGGAACATATTACAATGAATTTATCACTAAGTTATCAAAGATTGCTCATTATTTTGATACTAATTAGTTCATCATTGACTGGTTGACTAAGAGTGCTCATTTTATTGCCATCTAGGAGAGTTGTTCAAAAGATAAGTTGGTTGGCATCTATGGTCGTAAGATCGTTACTCGTTATGGCATCCCATTTTTGTAGTTTGTGACAAGGAATTGAGGTTTACTTCCAAATTTTAGAAGTAGTTTCATGAGGATCTAGGTACATGATTTCACTTCAGTACATCATATTACCCTCTAATTGATATGCAGAGAAATAGGACCATTCAGCCACTCGAGGATATGCTAAGGGCTTGTATTATTGACCTTGGCAAGAATTAGGATTCTTATCTTCCATTGGAAGAGTTCTCTTAAAACAATACCTATCATTATAGCATCAGTGTACCTCCCTTCGATCTTCCTTATGGGAGGAAGTGTCGGACCGCGATCTGTTGTGGAGAGGTCAATTAAAGAGTCATGGGAACACCGAAGGTGGTGCTAAAGAATACATATCTCATTCAAAGGGTTAGATAGAGACCTCAGGTAGCTAGATAAAGACAAAGGAGTTATGCTGACAAACGTAGTTCTATGTTAGAATTCTAGGTCGGGGATACAATTTTGTTGAGAGTGTTTCCATTATCGGAAGAAGGACAAGTTGGGGCCTAGTTTTATTAGACCCTTCAGGATCCTTGATCGTATAAGCATGATGGTGTATCTTTTGGATTTGCTTGAGGAGCTCTGTCATATCCATAGTACTTTCCATGCTTTGCAGCTGAAGAAGTGTATCACTGATGTGAAAAATATAGTTCCATTAGATAACATTCAGATCAATAAGAGTCTGAATTATGTGGAGAGACCGGTTTTAGTTTTAGAGAGAAAAAAAAAGGCCTTGTACAACAAGGTAATTGGGCAAGTGAAGATGTAGTGTCAGCATTGGAGTGGAAGCCAAAGGATGAGATAAATAAGCACTATCACGAGTTATTTGCAGTAGTGGATTTTGAGTACGAAATGTAATTCATGTCATGGGAGAATTATAACATCTATTTCCTACTTAATAATTCAGTATGTTAATATTTTTGAATTTGTTTAGTTGGGGGGGGGGGGGTTTAGAAGTAATGGTGTGAATCAACAGGAGTCACGATGAAACTTCTAATGAAATTTGTGGCATTATGAGTTTGTTGGGCTAAACCCTAGAGGCTTTGATTTTTGGGCCTATTTAATGGCGCAAACCCCTAGGGTTTTGTCATTATTTCATCCTTCATCTTTAAGAGACTCTCCCATTCAACTCCTAGTCGTAACTTCAGTATTTGGTGTGCTTTCTTCATTTGATGTAGCTTGAAGGTGCTTTGAAGTGCAAGAGGTGATTTTCCCAGTGAGATCTAGCAAGCATCAAACTTTTTACCTTGCTTAGGACCTTTTTTAGTATTCAAGTATCTTGTTTTATGCTTCATTTATGATAGCTCTAGGTTTTTGTCTTGGTTTTGGTCCCTTATAGTTATTTTGGTTGAAGTTTGGAAAGCTCCAGATGTAAAACTTGGAACTTGGGGTCTTCTATACCTTCTAAGACTTAAGTCAAGGAAGGTTACCTTGCACTTGATGCCATGCAAGATCATGGGATCATTTTTGGTCTCTTTTGACCTAGATTTTTAGATCTGTGTCTTTAAGACATTCAAATACTAATATAAAGAACTTTATCCATTAAGACCAGGTTTTAGTAGGTTTTGGAAGATTAGAGTTTGAATCTTGAAGGATTAAGATCTTAATGAAAAAGTGGTTGTTAAGCCAGAAGTAGGTATGTGAACAGCTAAGGGTCGATGCGTGATTCTGAGGTGTTCAAGACTATTTTGTCAGCTAGCGACTCATGATGTGTCCTAAAGAAGGTCACGACATGAATAAAGGGGATTGTTGACCATTGACTTTTTGGACCAATTGACTTTTGGTCAACCTAGGGTTGTAGATGGTAGACTAAGGTTTGACTACTATTTAGGTTCAGTGGTGTGTGTAGTTGATTTTGTGTGATTTGTTGTGCTTTAGCTTTGATCTGGTGAGTTTTCTCAGTATACTATGTATGACACTACACATTATTGTATGCTTGTTTGTCTTTGTGACTTGCATGGAAGACAATGGTTGGATCATAGCAGAAAAGATTGCAACTGGACTGTAGCAAAGAAAATGATTATAAGACTATAGTTGGATCATAGCATTCATAAGCGTTGGGTCCATTATTTTGTGTTATGTATGGTATTTTGGGGAATTCATTAAGTTTTGTACTTACAGTTTTCAGTTTTAAATGTTTGAAGTACTTCTGGTAACAAACGGAAGGGCACAGCTTGATTGTATCACATCCCTTGAAGATTAAGCATTTTGTGACTTTCTTTTTATTACTCTGAAAATTGGTTTTGGGATTTGAACTCGTATGTTAACTATCGTTTATTTCGTATGAAACTTGAGTTGTTTTTATAATTAAAAATGAAAATTTTACTCTATATTTTGGGACGTTACATAATTGTAACCTAACACTGCCCATACAACCTATCACACTAGACATACAATTTCATACACAATATATTCTAAAAACTTACCTAAATCGGAAGTTGAACAAAAACACACGGACAATTTGGAAGAATTAGCAACACGAGCCACCTAAATTATAATCAAAGGTCAAGCCTTAGTCCATAGCTCGTAGTTTGACCAAAAGTCAAACTCATGAACAAATAAGTTAATAAGCCATAAACTTTTTTTTTTGCCAAAAATGTCCCTTAGATATAATGTATGTTTAAAAAACGGCTAATTAAATAATATGTTTTATATAATATTTGACATACATGATGATATATTAGTTAATTTTTAATGAAAAAAATGATCATATGCTTGCCTCGTTTACCACCATGTATGAGAAAATGATATTCAACAAGTCAATACTGAGTGATTCACAATTCCTTAGTCTTCATTAAAATGACTCATTTACCACCATGTATGAGAAAATGATCATATGCTTGCCTCGTATAAAATCTTCAAATTCACAAGATTTTATTTTATTATTTTTGTTTTTTGTTCTGTTATAATAAAAAAAATGAGTCTGTAAATATTTAGCGAACTACTTTGACTTATGGTTAGCTTTTTATGTTGACGAATATTTACCAAGCCACTATAGTGACCAACCCCATTTTGCTAAACAATAACAGAATTTGCCAAACCCATTTTGAATTCTTAAATTTTTCGAGAAAGTGAATTTTGTAATTTTAAAGATTATGACCTTTGTAAGAATCATCAAATGACTCGCAACTACAAATAATTGTAACATAAGATGTCGTGCACGATTGGCACAAAGAAAATATTTTATATACTTATTTAAAAGGGTAAATTACATAAATAGTCCCTATGATTTGGGGTATTTTACATGTTGATTCTATAACTTTTATTTATTTATTTATTGTTTTATTTCAGACCGACTCTATAGTTTGGTTTCGTTGTGCACCATGATAGGATTAAAAAGACTATACTATCCTTATTTATTATTTTTATTGGTTTTTTAACCAGACAAATGTAAATATATAATATGTTCTTAAACTAACACCTAATTTCATTTATGTCTACAACGGGACTTGAACCATCGACCTTAAAGGGAGAGAGAACCACCTGATATCGTTAGGCTAAAAATCATTTAGTGTTACTTAATAAATAATTGGGTCCCCTTTTCATCTTCAGAACCCTTCCCTTCTTCAGCTTCAAATGCACTGGTCCACCGTCGAACTTCGGTACCTATGACAATGTTGGCTTGTAAAAGCTTGAAATTGACACTCCAACCATTCCATCTCCACAATCAGGGTCGAGATTACTCCTTTCTTCTCGTCTCGTATCTTGCGTCGAACCCTGCATGCCAAATGCAACTACCATCTGCAATATCTCGGACGATATATGTAACGATCAAGCCAAGCCAATAGAACCCCTAATTCCTTTACATTTCCTTATCTATAGGGATTTTACTAAAGCCATTCAATGTCATTGCCACTGCAACAGAACCAACAACAATGTTGTCAGAAAACTTTGCCACCTACAAATCAACAGTTATAAAACCAATCTATTTAGGAAAAGTCATATTATTTTGAAGATATGGAGCACAAAACACTCCCGTGATAATCGTTGAAACTCATAGAACCAACAGATAATCTTTCACTCTTATTTACGATTCTCTTCCTACTCTTTGTTCTCTCCCCTCTGTAAGTTATATTGTATATTGTAATAAATAAGAGTTTCTAAATAAATAGTACATTAAATCAATTACAAATTATATATATATATATATATATATATATATATATATATATATATATATATATATATAGGGAAAAGTGAATATACCCTTGAGGGTATATAAGCTTAGGTACCCAATCCACCATAATACATCGTTTTGTTTCACATATTCATTATATTGTTCTTAAACTTCAACCTCTAACTTGATTTACTTTCAATGTTTTCGAAATTTCATTATTATTTTCCTCTTACATCACATATTTTTGTCAAACACCTACTAAGCTATATATATTATAGTTGAAAATGAAATTTATGTAAGAAGAAAATAAATATAAAATTTATAAAAATCTTAGAAGTAAATCAAATTAGAAGTTGAATTAAAAGAGCATTAGACAATTACAATTTATATTACGTTACAAAACCATGTATTATGGTAAGTTTGGGTACGTAAGCTTATATACCCTTAAGGGTATATTTACTTTTCCCATATATATATATATATATATATATATATATATATATATATATATATATATATATATATATATATATATATATATATATATTATAGTCTTTTTAATTTTAATAGGGACCAAACATGCAAAAAATAAAACATAGGGATGATCCGAGTTAAAATAAATTTTGTTACGAACCAAACGCACACACTAACCCAAATCACAAGGGCTATTCGTGTAATTTACCCTAATTTAAATTTGTAGTTACAACACTTGTTGAAGAAGACCCGTTGAAGCTAAATTATGGATATGAGTTATATTTTACATGAATGGAAGAAATAATCGGAAGAAATCAGTCTCTTTCTTGATATATACCAACCTAATAATAATTTTTTATTTGGACATGACCATGGGATAGGACACTTTTATATTTATTGATTAATAAATAATTTAACTAGATTTTTGTTCTTTTCCCATTTGGCCCTTGTTCACTACATTATGTTTGGCCATTTAAACATTTAAAGACGTGGTCATTTTAAGTTCTAAATATAAATAGAAAAACATAATAACTTTATATAATGATTAGAGTTAGTTTTATGTTTACAAAAGGGTTACAGTGCATGGGTTTCTTAGTAATTAATTATATCACTTACTATTTATGGAAATAGCAATATCAAAATGCTAATGATAACTCAAACATAGTAATATAATATTAAACTGCATTGTTTTATTATTAAAGTGAATCCTTCTTTTTTATGAAACTCAAACATGGTAATATAATATTTTTGTGTATGAAGTAACTATAACTCTCATGAGATTAACAAAAAATTTAAAAATAATACTAATTATTTTTAGAAAATGAACAAAGTATTTGAAAAGCACCACTAGTCAAAGATTTGGAGCGAGAGCTGATGGCTTATCTTCAATTGTTCCTAGTCCTGGACTCCTGTCCTGGGGTCTAACCCACATGACCAACGTTTTATTTGACCGCTTCTAATTCAAAGGTATTCAATTGTCCAGCTTCTTAATAGTTTGGAACGTCTACCATCAAGAAGCTTGGAATTCAAACATCGCAATTGAATATAAATATCTTTTGTTTGACGACATTCAAGCAACTGGTACGACTGAAAATATATGGATTCTTCATTTGTTTATTTCTTAGAGGCTAATTAAAAGATGACATGTCCCCCTGTATTTTTCTAATTAATATTTCGACTATCATTTATTTGTTATCGAAACCAAATTACTAATTATGTACTGAGATTTATGATCGAGATTGGTATGTGTATTCTTTGTTCTTATCATAAAAATGTTAAGAATAGTAAATGTAACACCCCAAATTTCAAATATAAATATAACTTAACATAGTCCCAAAACTTCCAAAAATCAAGATTCAAATACTAAAGTAATTATTAATAATAATAGCGGACGCAATTAGAAATTTAATTAAACACTTGGTGCGCCACGTCTTCCTCAAAACTTGTCGCCTTCTTCAAGTCTGAACCTTATCATTTCCATTCCCGCTGCCACTTGCTACGTAATTTCCTGGGTTGCGTGCATTTAAAGATTCTAATGGGTAAGCCTAAGGCCTAGTGAGTTCGTGGTTTTCATGCATATTGACGTCAATAAAATAAAAATAATGCAACAATTTATCAATATAAATCTTTTCATTTCTTTCCACCCTTGATGACACATTAGGGAACTACTGTCAATTCCAGGGAACGAGTCCCTCCGCCGGGCACAACAAATATGCTTACGGCTAGATAAACAGAGCGTAAGCTCTCCGCCGCGTACTAACACCCTGTACGACGACTAATAATAAGACCGTGGAAATACACCTGTTCCCTATATGTCACCCACCATTTTCACCCTTTTATATGAAATAATTCGCAAAATTTCACACAAATATTCATAGCAATAACAACAGTAACATATAATTGCAAATAATTTAGAATCAACTTTTCATGCAAGCAACCACAAAATTTACACGAAACTCACCTTGTTGGCGTTAGGTCTTAACCAAAGTTTTTCACGCTACACGCACCCTACATTTAACCAATATATTTTCTGAGGACATAATCCTAAAAACATCTTATGATTTCATGGTGTGGGGTTCGACTATTCGTACGCCTTGTTTGGCCAGCTAATATATTAGTTATCATGCTAAAAATTTATATATATTAAAACGTAAATTTTTTTAAAGGAAATAATAGACTAATTATGTATTAAATAAATTTGGGTAGAATATTTAATTACATAAACTTCAAGGGCTAGAATGCACCCCTTTATAACAATAAAGGTAAATGGCAAGATGTTAAAACTGTAACGATTAAACATATATTAGTTCAAAAATATGACAAGTGATTTAAACCATAAGAGTCTTTTTTGTAACTGTTTATGGATGGAACAATAGGGGGTGCCTTTGACAACTGGGCCACTAGGAAAATTTACTGTTATATATCTATTTACAAATCAAATGATACGTTTTGAAAGCCCACCCATAGAAATTTACCCGAATTCTCCTCCTTCTTAACCCGCTTTTTTTCTATTTCTGCCATTCTTATCTTTTTTTTACAGCTTTGATTTTGTCCCAATAATCGTCAAATTATTGAGTGAAACCCATAAACAGTTATCTCCGCTACTAACTAAGATAAATCCATTTTAATCTAAAATAAAATCATATAATCAAAGATTATTTATATCATTTTATTCCAAATTTTACTCTTTCAATAACCATCAAATTCAGCATCTTCATAGCCAAACCAAGGACATACGATCGATCTAGACCACACCATATATAATCTAAAGCGATATTTCAACTAATTTTAAACTAAAATTAGAAGAACTTACCTTAATTTCGAAAGAAATCACGAATATCTTCACAACCTTCAATCTCCGAATTCTCCCTCGAATCACAGTTGTTTCTAGCAATTCCAGTGGGGTTTTCACATGATTTCTCAAGCTTTATATAGTGTCTAACTCAAAAACTGAAGGAGTCCTCTCGTTTGCTCGAATTTACAACCATATTGAAGAATGACGGTTTTTTGCCATTAATCTCCATAATTCTCCCCTAATTACCTCATTATTCCTTGAATTAATCATTTTATTATAATGATATAATCTAATTACATATATATTTCTATATCTTAAATTTGAGTTACCACAAACTTCCCTCCTTAAAGGAATTCCGTCCTCGGAATTTGAATTAGGCAAACAAATGAGGGTATTTAATTTTCATATTTCGCTCGGTCTCCCATGTTGCATCTGAACTTTTATGATACTTCCAATGAACCTTCACCAGTGGTATCTCCACATTCCTTAACTTTCTGACCTTTCGATCTATAATCGCAACGGGTTCTTCTGTATATCGTAGCTTCTCATCAACCTTAATTTCTTGAAGTGACACTTCCATGGTGGTATCCGCTAGACACTTCTTTAGATTAGAGACATGGAATGTGCTATGAATGCCTTGCATTTCCCTTGGTAGCTCCAATCGATAGGCTACCTCTCCAACTCATTCCTTAATTATAAAGGGTCCAACGTAGCGAGGACTTAACTTCCCCCGCTTACCAAAACGAACAACGCCCTTCCATGGGGACACCTTTAACATAACTTTATCACCGACCTGAAACATTATTGGCTTTCTCCGCTTATCTGCATAACTTTTCTGCCGATCCTGAGCAACCTTAATGTTATCCCTAATCACTTGGATTTTTTCGGTAGTTTGCTGAACAAGTTCAGGTCCAGCCAACTGTTTCTCCCCCACCTCATTCCAACATAATGGAGTTCTACACTTCCTGCCATATAGAGCCTCATATGGTGCGACTTTTATACTTGCATGATAGCTGTTGTTGTAGGCAAACTCAATTAACGGCAAATGAGTTTCCCACGACCCTCCAAAATCAATAACACAAGACCTTAACATGTCTTCCAAGTTCTGTATTGTCCGTTCACTTTGTCCATCTGTTTGCGGGTGGTATGACGTGCTCAATTTTACTCGAGTACCCATTTCTCGTTGGAAGCTACCCCAAAATGTCGACGTAAAACGACTATCCCGATCCGAAATAATAGATAATGGAACTCCATGCAGTTTCACTATCTCGTCAACATATAATTTAGCTAGCCTTTCTAACGGGTACGTCTCCTTAATCGGAAGGAAGTGCGCCGATTTGGTTAATCTATCCATAACTACCCAAATCGCGTCATAACCTTTTGGTGTCCTTGGTAACTTAGTCACAAAGTCCATTGTGATGTGATCCCATTTCCACACTGGAATCTCCATTGACTGTAACTGACCGTATGGCCTTTGGTGTTCAGCCTTCACCTTCAAGCACGTCAAACACCTTTCAACAAAATAGGCTATATCCTTTTTCATACCAGGCCACCAGTAAGATTTTCGTAAGTCTTGATACATCTTGTTTGTTCCCGGATGGATTGAATACTTTGACATGTGCGCTTCCTTGAGAAGTAAGTTACGCACTTCACCCACTCGTGGTACCCAAACCCTTCCTTGGAAACACTTCAAGCCACGACTATCCTTTTCCAATGATTGTATTACCCCCGCCACCCTTTCACTTTTCCACTTCTCTTCCTTCGAGGCTTCCTCTTGATTCTTTCTCAAATCATCTAGTAAGTTGGTGGTTATGCTAATCTTCATCATCCGAGTCTTAGGTGATTCTCTTCTTTCCTTACGACTTAATGCATCAGCTACCACATTTGTCTTCCCCGGATGATACAATATCTCACAGTCGTAATCTTTTAATAGTTCCATCCACCGTTGTTGTCTCATGTTCAGATCTTTCTGATCGAACAAGTATTTCAAACTCTTGTGATCAGTGAAGATCTGACACCTTGTCCCATACAAATAGTGTCTCCAAATCTTTAAAGCGAACACTACTGCAGCCAACTCCATATCATGCGTTGGGTATTTACGCTCGTGAACCTTTAACTGTCGTGAGGCATAAGCAATCACCTTACCGTTTTGCATCAAAACACACCCCAAACCTAACTTGGATGCATCACTATAAACAACAAAGCCATCAGTGCCTTCTGGTAAAGATAATACTGGTGCACTGCTAAGCTTTTCCTTTAAGACGTTAAAGGCATTATCTTGCTCTGGCTTCCATTCGAACTTCACATTTTTCCTTGTCAGGGTAGTTAGCGGTGCAGCTATGCGCGAGAAGTCTTGTATAAACCGTCTATAGTATCCTGCCAACCCAAGAAAACTTCGAACTTCTAATGGGGTCCTTGGTGGTTCCCACTTTTCAATCGCCTCAATCTTTGTTGGGTCCACCTTGATACCTTGTTCGTTTACAACATGTCCCAAAAACTGGACTTCCCGAAGCCAAAACTCGCACTTCGAAAATTTGGCAAATAATTTTTCTTTCCTCAATAAACTAAGTGTTAGCCGCAGATGTTGCTCATGGTCTGCCTTACTTTTAGAGTATATCAATATGTCATCGATAAAGACGATTACAAACTTGTCTAGGTATGGCTTGCACACCTGGTTCATCAGATCCATGAATGCAGCTGGTGCATTGGTCAAACCAAATGGCATTACTAAAAACTCGTAATGACCATACCTAGTTCGAAAGGCTGTCTTCGACACATCTTCTTCTCTGACTTTCAGCTGGTGATACCCCGACCGTAAATCGATCTTTGAGAAGTAACTTGCCCCCTGGAGTTGATCGAATAGGTCATCAATTCTCGGTAATGGATACCGGTTCTTTATAGTCACCTTGTTTAACTCCCTATAGTCAATGCACATTCGCATTGTCCCATCCTTCTTCTTGACGAATAGTACTGGTGCACCCCACGGTGAGGTACTAGGCCGAATAAAACCCTTGTCGAGCAAATCTTGCAACTGAGCCATCAACTCCTTCATTTCGGTTGGTGCTAACCGATAGGGCGCACGAGCTATCGGTGCTACTCCTGGGGTAAGATCGATTCGAAACTCCACTTGCCTATCCGGTGGCAGGCTAGTTAGGTCATCAGGGAACACATCTTGGAACTCGCGTACAACTGGTATATGTGTTATTTCAGGCTTGTCCTGTTTGGCATCGATAACATATGCCCAATAACTTTGACCCCCTTTCTTTAGATAATGAGTTGCCTTAGTCACTGATATCAAAATAGAGTCCTTAATTCGCCGATCACCGTAAATCTTTACCATTCCTTTTTCTGGCACCCAAACTTGAACAATCCTATTTTCACAATCTATAATCGCTTGGTTTTTCGACAACCAATCCATCCCTATAACAATATCAAAATCACCTAGGGCTATAGGTAATAATTTTAACGGTAGCACACTACCTTCTATTTCGATAGAGCAATCATCATATTCCTCTCTTACTACTACCCAATGATCGTCAGCAGTTTCAATTTCTAAGGCATGTTCTAGAGTCTTTGCATTTCTACCCAGGTTTTTGCAAAAAGTAGAAGACACAAAAGATCTATTTGCACCAGAATCAAAAAACACCCTAGCATGAATTGAGTTTACTAGGAAAGTACCTGTCACCACATCTGGGGTCTCCTGAGCCTCCTGAGCCGTCATGCGAAAAACTCTAGCTTTTGGTCTACCAGTGTCAGCCTTTTTATCCGTCGACCGATTGTCTGTTATCCTGCCTTGATTGTTGTTACCTTTACCCTGGGGAAATTCCGACTTAATGTGGTTAGGGGAACCACACCCGTAACATACCCTTCCTGTCTTACATTCTGTAGCTATGTGCCCCGACTTACCACACTTGTAGCAAACTTTCTTATTCATGTTACACTCCCCCTTATGATAACGGTTACATTTCGGACATTGCTTTACTCCAGAGCTTTTATCAACCTTACGTTCTTGCCCTGAAGTCTTGCCTTTCTTCGAATCATTATTTGTACCCTCCCATTTTCTTTTCCCCAAAGCCCTGTCTTCACCTTGACGATTCTTCTCACGTTCGCGACCTTCTGCAGCATCAACAGCAGACTGGAAAGTACCTAGTTTCTGAATTTGCACAAATTCACGGATAGCTGTTCTCAATCCCCAAATATAGCGTTCCACCCTTCTTTCTTCCGTAGATACGTAAAATTCGGCAAACCTAGCCTTCTCCGTGAACTTTGTGGTGTACTCCCTCACAGTCATATTCCCCTGCTCCAACCTTAAAAATTCTTCCTCCAACTGTTTAACCGCTGTACGTGGGCAAAACTTTTCTTTAAAAATTCTTAGGAACTCATCCCATGACATATTCTTGGCCGCCTCACGCCCCCTAACCTCCTTCACCATGCCCCACCAATGTATTGCCTCCCCTTTTAGCATTGTCGCAACATAAATCACCTTGTCCTCATCCGCACACTTGCTAGTATCTAATGTTCCCTCAATCTCCATGATCCATGTTGATGACAAAACGGGATCAATTTCTCCGTTAAAAATGGGTGGCTTGCAGTTCATGAACGTCTTGTAACTACAACCCCGCCGA
This sequence comes from Lactuca sativa, assembly GCF_002870075.4. Classification (NCBI taxonomy): domain Eukaryota; kingdom Viridiplantae; phylum Streptophyta; class Magnoliopsida; order Asterales; family Asteraceae; genus Lactuca; species Lactuca sativa. The sequence goes on from NC_056626.2 coordinate 122,185,722, forward strand.
TCGTGGTTGCCATGATGCCTTGTGGGTTGTGCAATACTTGGTTCACGACTCATATTTGGTGTACTGTACTCGTAGTCCTCTTCACCTCCACCCAAGTTACCTTCATACTCACCCATTATTGATTCTCGTGCCTGAGCAATTACATCTGGTAAGGTGTCTCGAATTGCTCGAGCAATCTCATCAGCCAACTCCTCTCTAGTGATCGTGTTTGCCGCATGACCCCTTCCACGACCTCGACCTCGACCGCGGTGGGATCCAGAGCTACCATGGGCCGATTATACAGGTATCGGTGCTGTAACAGCACCTCGGCCTCTTCCTCTACCCCTACCTCTTCCTTGGCCCCATCCACGACTAGCGTTCGGGTTCAGTGGGGTTTCTGGAACATCTCCTGGTGCTCTAACATAAGCTCCAATTGGGATGCGCTCTTCCTCCGAAGTGACCCTAGTAAACCTCCCAGACCTTCTTGAAGACATATCAACTACATATTTATGTTTATAACACAATAAGTATAACAAACATAAATTTTATTCCAAATTATTAAAACTTCAAAAATAGGCATACGTCTTGTTCACATCAAGTCACTCAAGCCAACAACCAAGAGAAATAATAAAAAAAAAAAAAAAGACAAATCATTGCACTCCTACTTTCTAATTTTTAAAAATGATGTCATCATATTTCAATATTCTCTTTCCCTCCTTCAAGTACTTCCTTATCTCTTTAGCTTTTCGATCTCCGGGACCACTTTGAATGACCAACACCTCGGCCTGAGGTGGTTCTCTTCCAACCACCTTATCTAGGAATCCGTAAGTCGTGGCCTTGGCTTGTTTTGCCCAAGCCACAAACCCTTCCCACAACTTAGTGATAGTCGGTTTCCTTAGCTCTGACACCTCCTGTTCCAACCTTCGTATCTTGCGTTTACTTTTCATAGCAGCATCAACCCTTATTTGGTTCTCATGTACGAGCCTTGACCTATGTTCATCTATCTCTTCAATCTTTCTTTTCAAACTGTGAATCTCGAGCTGTGGCTGTGGCATTTCATCTTTATAAAGTCGCTCCCAGTAGGTACCAGGACTAGTTGGCGTGTACTCCACATAAGGCATATGGAACGTTTCGTATCTTTGCTCCGCATGGTACTCCACGTGATTTCCCTCGGATTCCTCCTCGGGGTCTTCTTCGGGCTCCTCCTCAGGATCTTCTTCGGGCTCCACCTCGGATTCCACATCCTCGTCTTCTTCATCCCGTTGAGAGAGGCTGAGTGGGGTCGTTGGTTCCAGATTGCCTTCCGAGTCAGAGAGCTCTAACTCGGCCTTCAACTTCTCGTGGGGAAGTAACCCACTAGTACCCTCAACTGACACCCCACCATCGACGATTGCCTTTCCATGATCCATCGTACCTACAAACGAGACGCATTCCAGATTAGGCGATGTACCGCTCCTCCCGTTTAAGCTTAGGCGTTTAAACAACGACTAATCTGCTTAAACCACGCCCTGATACCAACTTGTAACACCCCAAATTTCAAATATAAATATAACTTAACATAGTCCCAAAACTTCCAAAAATCAAGATTCAAATACTAAAGTAATTATTAATAATAATAGCGGAAGCAATTAGAAATTTAATTAAACACTTAGTGCGCCACGTCTTCCTCAAAACTTGTCGCCTTCTTCAAGTCTGAACCTTATCATTTCCATTCCCGCTGCCACTTGCTACGTAATTTCCTGGGTTGCGTGCATTTAAAGATTCTAATGGGTAAGCCTAAGGCCTAGTGAGTTCGTGGTTTTCATGCATATTGACGTCAATAAAATAAAAATAATGCAACAATTTATCAATATAAATCTTTTCATTTCTTTCTACCCTTGATGACACATTAGGGAACTACTGTCAATTCCAGGGAACGAGTCCCTCCGCCGGGCACAACAAATATGCTTACGGCTAGATAAACAGAGCGTAAGCTCTCCGCCGCGTACTAACACCCTGTACGACGACTAATAATAAGACCGTGTAAATACACCTGTTCCCTATATGTCACCCACCATTTTCACCCTTTTATATGAAATAATTCGCAAAATTTCACACACATATTCATAGCAATAACAACAGTAACATATAATTGCAAATAATTTAGAATCAACTTTTCATGCAAGCAACCACAAAATTCACACGAAACTCACCTTGTTGGCGTTAGGTCTTAACCAAAGTTTTTCACGCTACACGCACCCTACATTTAACCAATATATTTTCTGAGGAGATAATCCTAAAAACATCTTATGATTTCATGGTGTGGGGTTCGACTATTCGTACGCCTTGTTTGGCCAGCTAATATATTAGTTATCATGCTAAAAATTTATATATATTAAAACGTAAATTTTTTTAAAGGAAATAATAAACTAATTATTTATTAAATAAATTTGGGTAGAATATTTAATTACATAAACTTCAAGGGCTAGAATGCACCCCTTTATAACAATAAAAGTAAATGGCAAGATGTTAAAACTGTAACGATTAAACATATATTAGTTCAAAAATATGACAAGTGATTTAAACCATAAGGGTCTTTTCTGTAACTGTTTATGAATGGGGGGTGCCTTTGACAACTGGGCCACTAGGAAAATTTACTGTTATATATCTATTTACAAATCAAATGATACGTTTTGAAAGCCCACCCATAGAAATTTACCCGAATTCTCCTCCTTCTTAACCCGTTTTTTTTTCTATTTCTGCCATTCTTATCTTTTTTTTTTACAGCTTTGATTTTGTCCCAATAATCGTCAAATTATTGAGTGAAACCCATAAACAGTTATCTCCGTTGCTAACTAAGATAAATCCTTTTTAATCTAAAATAAAATCATATAATCAAAAACTATTTATATCATTTTATTCCAAATTTTACTCTTTCAATAACCATCAAATTCAGCATCTTCATAGCCAAACCAAGGACATACGATCGATCTAGACCACACCATATATAATCTAAAGTGATATTTCAACTAATTTTAAACTAAAATTAGAAGAACTTACCTTAATTTCGAAAGAAATCACGAATATCTTCACAACCTTCAATCTCCGAATTCTCCCTCGAATCACAGTTGTTTCTTGCAATTCCAGTGGGGTTTTCACATGATTTCTCAAGCTTTATATAGTGCCTAACTCAAAAACTGAAGGAGCCCTCTCGTTTGCTCGAATTTACAACCATATTGAAGAATGACGGTTTTTTGCCATTAATCTCCATAATTCTCCCCTAATTACCTCATTATTCCTTGAATTAATCATTTTATTATAATGATATAATTTAATTACATATATATTTCTATATCTTAAATTTGAGTTACCACAGTAAATGTAAATAAATAATACAGAAAAAAAAAAAAGATAAAGCCCTTACATTTTTTATATTTATGGTTTAGGGTAAATAAATATGTTTAATGTAAATATGTGGTCACTACTTTTTATTATATACGATTTACAATTAAAATGATCATAATTGTTCAAAAAAACATAATTTTTGACTGAAAATTGCACTTTAGCCGATTCCCGGCATCTCTTCTCATGGGTAATTGATTTGATAGGGTAAGAAATATGTTATGTGTACTCATTTGATTACTTTCTATTTTTACATGATTCAACACTAAAGTAATATGTTCTAATAAAAAAAAAGCATCATTTAGTCACATTTGGTCACTTTCTCAATTCTTACCACCTCCTCTTGATATGTGTTTTCTAATTTTCTTCGACCCATTGGAGCTACGTATGTTTGTTTAAGTGTATTACTAAAATTTGACTAGAAAACACTTAAAACTCTTGGTCTTATGTCTCCTAACTGATGCATAACCACCAATCTTTTAGCATAGGAAAAATCGAGATTTAAGATAGTAGAAAAATAAATAACATGTAAATTTATTGTTAATGTTATTTACTTTTCGAATGCATCAATTTAAAAAAAGTTGATACAACCAAAAAATAATTTGTATGATTCAGATTGTACGTTAATTTAGTTTAGACTATTCAAATTTCTACAACCAGAAAATCAAATTAACATCTCTAGCCAGTCATGTTTTTTGAACAGTACACATCATTAACCGTAATCGTGAAAAAAAAAAATAGTGACCAATGTGATGCCACACTCTCACGAGTACTGCCATCTATCTTAATACACTTTATAACATTAGGCTACTACCATTTATTTTATTATGGTTTAACAAAATTACATAAGCCAAAGTTCATAAAAGAAAATATATTTGAACTGTTTATATAATATCCAAAATTTTTGTTAAAACAGTAAATACTTCATGTTGTCCATACACTTTTCTTCCTCCCGAGATACATATATGAATACGTAAGCTTTAAGCTTAATGAGTACTTATGGTTTTGATTATTTAGCGTAAACATTAAATGCGTTCTTTCTTGAAATACACTTGAAAACATTCATTTAATATCTCATCGCTATATGGAAGTAGGCCATACAATTGCGATGTTACCCAACCTTCGGACCCATATAATGTTGTCCCATAAGGCCCGTTTACATGACGACCCTTCATACAATACCAAATATATATTGGGTATTTAAATGGTCATACTTAACATGCATAAAATTTTCATGCTGACTTGATAATATACTACACAACATGCCTTTAAAATATTTAGCAAAAAATACTTAGCAAATAAGCATGACAAAGTAGTGTAGAACATTATAGTAGGTATGCATCTCATTCAAACTCATAATATACTCACCTTTCTTTGAGCTTGTGAAGAAGTGATAATCGAGTATGTAACAAATGAAAGTAAATCAAATGTAATTTGAACACGATAAGTAAATATAATCTGGTTTCAACTCTATTACTTCCGATGAACACAAGTACAAAATGATAGTAAAAAGGGTGAGCTTTTACAATCATTCTCAAACTCTTACTATCAACTTAATGCTCAGCTCCTATTTATAGGAAACAGGAAGTACAAAAAATACTAAGGCTTAGACGTTAAGCTTCGAACATGAGACACCTTAGCAAATACATAACTAAACATACGAAGAGAACAATTAAACAGACTTCGACTGATTACAACATATTTCAACCCTACAATTTGGGATACTTATCTTTCCATTGGTCGAGTTCTCCTACAACAACAATTATCATGCCAGTATTGACCGACCTCCCTTCAAGATGTTCTACGGGAGGAAATGTCGGACCCCGATTTGTTGGGTCGAGGTTGGGTATCGAGTCATAATGAGTACTAAGGTAGTACTCAAGACTACTAAGTTGATACAACCGTTGCGTGATTGGCTGCAGGCCGCTCAGATCCGCCAGAAGAGCTATGTTGAGCGGTGATGTTCATACCTTGAGTTTGAATTCGGAGATTTATGCTTATGAAGGTGTCATCTTGGAAAGGTGTCATCCGGTTCGGGAAGTGGGGCAAGTTAGGCCCCAGGTATATTGGTCCTTTTAGGATTATCGCTCGGGGGGACAAGGTTATGTATCGGTTAGATCTTCCTTATGATCTTAGTCAAATGCACAATACTTTTCATGTATTTCAACTACATAAATGTTTGGAAAATGATAATGTAGTGGTGCTCATGGACGAAATTTAGATTGATAAGTACCATAACTATGTAGAAAGACAGATTGTGATTCTCGATGGAAAGACGAAGACTTTCTGCAACAAGGTAGTGGGTTTGGTAAAGGTACAATGGCAGAACCGGAAGGGTTTCAAGTAGACTTAGAAACCCAAGGATGAGATGTGGGAGCATTATCTAGAGCTATTTGTGGCATCAGACTTCGAGGATGAAGTATGATTCAAGTAAAGGAGAGTTGTAACGTCCAATTTTTGGTAAGAACTTAATTTTGGTTTTGTATAATTTTTGGCTAGCCACGACATGGTGAGGGAATCACCACAATGTGGCATTATGTTATAATACACATATCAATTAATGGTCTCGACAACGTGGCAACATGTGTGCCATGGTGTGGAAGTTATCTATTGGAAAACCCTAAAATCTCAGTCCTTGGGACCTATTTAAAGGGCATGATGGTTAAGGTTTCATGCATTATCAGTTTGCATCACCCTCCAAACTGAGGAAACTAAACCCTAGCCTCTCATTGATCTTCTTGACCTTTTTAGTGATTCGTGACCTTAAGAAGAAGAAGAATGAGCCTTTGAGAAAAGATCAAGCAAGCTACTCAACTTTGATGCTTGTGTACGTCTTCTAGAATAATTGTGAGTTCCCAAGTTTCAATCTTGATGATATTTTTCTTATAGATCTAGGTTACTTGTTATATTTTAGTGCATAGTTGGGTTGTGGTTGGATGGAAGATATAAAGTTTGCAACTTTATGACTCTCCTTGGTCTTTTGGTCATCATATCTTGTGGATCTAGAAGTTGGTGTAGTTTTGGTAGCCATGTGTAAGTTTAAGCTCATTTTTATCCCTTTTTGACGTAGTTTGGAGAAGGACATGCATGGATCACACATGTCCATAAAGTTGTGATTTTTATCGACCTTTTAGGTCCCAAGACTCTTACTGGAAAGTCTAAGCTAGAAGCTTTCCGGATTAAGGACTTAACCAATTAAGAATTGTCCATGGTCGGTAGCCTCGACGTGGCTGGTGGAAAGCTAAGGCATGGCAAAGTGAAAACTTATGACTAAGTTGTCTGGTGAATACCACGATGGGGATAATTTACCACGACGTGGTAGCGTGGCCATGGGTTGGCCACGACGTGGAGACTCGCTAAAGTTGACCTTCACCATGACCGTTGACTTTTTGACTTGGTTGACTTTTCGCCAATTGCCTTGTTTTAGAAGTTGGTCTAAGGATTTACCTTGTATGGTTTATTACGAGGTTTATAGCATCTTGTTCATCGACTGTAAGAGTTGTTAGCTGTTGATTTCGTCTGTAAAGTGAGTCTTCTCACTATACTATGTAAGTTGTTAGATTATCTCTATGACTCTTGCATGAAAAACTACGGTTGGACCGCAACACCTGTATATAAGACTGTGGTTGGATCACAACACTTGTTTGTCTTTGTGACTTGCATGGAAGACCATGGTTGGATCATCGTAGAAAGATTACATCTGGGCTGTAAGCTAGGAGTGATTAGAAGACCATGGTTGGATCATAGCATTCTTGTAGGGTTGGGCCCACTGATATGTATCGTATGTGGTATTTTGGAGAATTCACTAAGCTTTATGCTTACGTTTTTGTTGTTTAATTATTTTTAGGTACTTCAAGTTCCAAATGGAAGCGCTCGGCTTGAATGCACCACATCCCCCCAATGATTTTCCGCACTAATGGTTGTAATTTTACTCCGATGATTGTGATACATTTTACTATTACTGATTTTGGAACAAGTATTGATGTATGGATTTGATGTTTGAAAATGAAAAGTTTATGGATATTTTTGGGATGTTACATTTATTACATATCACATATAAAAATGAATAAATTAGATATACGTGAAATCTTTTAAAATAATAAAAGCATCTTCGTGTGAAAAGTCAGCCCATCACTTTGGATTCTATATTGCTCCATATTGGCCTCTAAAATTACATCTTCATATTCATTCAACAATAAGTTGTCGATAATGAGATAGAATATTTTTGAATATCCTCACATTTCTTATTAAAACCCTAAACTTAGTCTTCATCTCTTCTTTTGTTCAATACACACTGTGATTTAATTCTTAGTGAAACATATGTATCAAATAGACCCAAAACGATCTATACATAAAATATGGGAGACCTATGACAATAATATTATCCTTAGTTATAATACAATACCGAACAAGCACCACCTCCTCTTATAAATCCAAGTAAGGATTCATTTGCAACCATTTTCAAGTTTTATAATTTATTAACATCTGAATCTTATTCGTAGAAGATAAAGACAGTTATTACCATTAGTTCTTATTACATACCAAAAATAAAAATAAAAAAATCCAAATTACAATCCTACTTTGGACCTAAAAGGAGTGCCTTTCTAATATCCAAATTTAAATTGTAATATGTCCAATGATAACCCTGCTTATATATAACAAAGTGAAGAAATTTTTTTTAGCTCAAATGGATGTATTCTCGTCAAGGTTATGAAGGTTCAAAGTTAGGTATTTTTCCAAATTTTTCACCGAGAAACCTACAATAGACCTAAAAACGTATGTACTCTCGTCATCCAAAATTGGCGTGTGAAATGATCGTGAATACTCTTGTTACAAAAAAACACAAAGATTTTTTTTGCCCTGAACGGATTTCATATAAAAGAATTATGACGTTTCAAAGTTACGTAAAAAAACAAGATTTTTATAAGACAAATAGATATTTGCAATAAATGTTGCAATTTTCATAGTCAACATTCCAAAACAACATTGTTTTGAAATATAAAAGATGAAATAAAATGGTCATTTCATATATATATATATATATATATATATATATATATATATATATATATATATATATATATATATATATATATATATATATATATATATATATATATATATATATATATATATATATATGAATGAAATGATAATATTATGTAAACATTAGTTTTGATAATAAACTATGATTTTGTCTATCGCATCAATTTCTGTAGGTTGAATTTGATGATTGTGTTGGTAATAGTTACGTACAATTGTATTTGTTAGAAAATACAAAGTTGGTGCCACTATTATTGAATGAAAATATATTATGTGTGACAACATTATAAATAGGAATCATACATAAAAATATGCATGAAAACATAAAGAAATTGTAATTTATATTGAAACGTACATAATAATTAGTAAGTAATATATTTTTAAGCTAATGAACAGTAGTTGAAATAATAAAAAATATATTATATGTGATTTGATTCATACGTTGGAAGCATATATAAAAAATATACACAAAAATGTAAAAGATTACGTCAAAATATAGAAATCTCGAATTTATAACTGCACATCAATAAAAATACTAGATTTTTTTTAGATTAAAAAAAAGTTCTAAATTTACTCAAAATATTAAACAATTTGCAATATATTAATTTGAAACTCTGGTGTTTCCACTTTGCAAGCCCTTTACTTTTGTAAATTACACTTTCTACCCTATTAACTTTTAATCTATTTTTATTAATGACACTTTCCATCCTTATAATTTTTAAAAATTCACTTTGACCTCCTATTTTTAAATTTAGAACTTTGACCTCCTTTACTTTGAACTTTGTAAAATATCATTTTAATCCTCTCTATTTTATAGATTTTATTGTTTATCTCGGTAGTATACATAGTCTGAATTTCTTTAATAATTTACGTTCGTTAAAAGAAGAAAAAAATTCTAAATTTACATTGAAATGTTAACAAACTCGAATTTTTAGGTTTTTTTGAGTTAACAAACGAAAATTATTAAGGAAATCTCTAATCTCTAATCTTAATAAAATACTCTTTTAGATGCCACATGTCCCACTTTTAGACCATTGTTTTACTACGTGGCACTCTCTGAAACAATTTACTATTGTGTTTTTCCCCTCAATGGTTTTCGATTTCATTCAATATTCAGTTTTCTATTGATTACACCAAATTGCTTAAAATCAGGAACACAATTACCTTCCATTTCTCCATATATTACGTCTTCCTTATGATTTTTTTCAGATTTCTTTTCTCTTCTACACTCTCATCATTTCACCAGACAAACCCTAGATTACCACCAGCCCCATCAACGACACACAACCTCTGCCACAATCTTTCTCTATTTTCATTTTTGGCATTTGTGAATAAGGAGCTCATAGGGTAATATGAGTGGGAATAACATTAACGACGACGGTCCAAGGAAACCTAATGTTTATTTCTTCTTCTATGTCTTTTCATTCTCCCTTCTTAGAGGTTAGTTTGAAGAGTTTTTTTATTAAGTACATACTACTATGTTCGAATTGTAGGTATAAACTTTTTCTGGAAAAAGAAATCTGTCATCACCATGATTTTTATGCGGCTAGATCCTAGGTTATTGCACACATAATTTTGTAAAGCATGTGTTACAACACCTATCGTGGTTTACTACCAACGTTTTCTTCTGTCAATCTTATACAAATTGAGAATTCCACACTTTCGTATTTTGTAGAATAGGTTTTGTGAGAATTGGTGTAATGAATTAATGATCTTTAGGGAGGTGTTCAAGTTGTGCTATTAATTGATGATTCAAGTCGGAAGCTTAATTCTAGGTTAAAGTTATTGTTTATATGATCTATGTGTAGTTTCTATAGTCATTTATTTATAAATGTTTATATTTTATGGAGCACGGCTAAGTATTTTGCTCATTTTTTTGGAAGCATCATGCAGGCCTTTAAAATAGGAGCTTGAAGTAAATGTAAAATCGAGGTTTCACCACAAACTCATAATTCAACAACTTTTAGTGGAAGGTACTTCTTCGACCCTCTCTTATTACTTCTTCAGCTTTGTAATTTAGTTTCTTTTTCCAAAGTTTAGGAAGTTTAATATCAATCATTTGCATTTTCTCTTAAATGGATAGGTTATTGTATCGAAGGGGCAAGATGTTGTTGGAATTTTTGAACAAAGAATTCCAAATTTTTCGTTCTACTTGGAATGAAGGGACAATATAGCTGAAATCCTAGAACTAGGGTTTATGATGATGAAGAAGAGTGGTTTATCTCCATTGTTCTTAACTCAAGAAAGGAAGGATCAATTCTCTGTAGGTAGATATATATCTTCTCTTTTCTTGGTAGAATACAACATTCTTTGTTCACAAAATACCCATATGTTTTTCTTAAGGTTTTGCAGGCATACTGCGTATTTTTTAGTGGCTGTCATTGATTTAAAAAAACAAAAGAATTAAATAGTGTTTGCTTCATACACTACATGATTTTTCTTTTATTACCTGTGTTTCTAAAGCGTTTAAGTTATCACAGTAAGTTTTTATATAAGGTCTTGTTATCTATTAATGTGTATTATTTATCATTTAGTTTTTCTTTTATATATCACTTAAGTTATTACAATAAGTGTTTAGATAAGAGTTTGGAGACATATTCAAGATTGTGCATGCTAATAAAACACCAACAGACCAATTAAAGTTAATGCATAAACAAAACAGATTCTAGATGCTTAGTAGTGAGGATGGTATACACTTGTGGTTATTTGATGAAAATGTTTGTGGTAGTATAACCAAATACTTAAGTTTGGTTGAACTTAAAGTTACTTTAATACATCATTTGAATCTAAAGTTACTTAAATAAATTTAACCAGTTTAATGAACAGTTTAAATTTATATAAGTACATCATATTAAGTTAATTTTAAATTACCTACCTAAATAATTGGAGTATCATAATGCTAATTTAACAATTTAAACAATTTGGTTATCGTGACAATTTCATTTGGATTACAACAAATTTAGATTACTTTATTTAGAAATCATATAACATTTTTAGTTGAAAGAAAAAAAGATAATATTCAAAAAGTCAAAGTAATACATCTTTGAAAATCCAATGGTAGAATTCAAAGTTCAAACAAATCAAGTCAATACGTAATATAGTTTTACTTAGTTTTTTGGTTGATCAATATTAATATACATGAAACTAAAAGTAACCACTAAATTGGTTATTTATTTTTTTCTTCCAAGAAATTTTATAGA